>NC_056737.1:1372511574-1372734074 GCF_019279795.1 Protopterus annectens
GACCTATTGCCATCCTATCCCCCATCTCTAAACTACTTGAGAAATGTATTCATATTCAATTTCTACCCCACCTCATCAACATTCACCTACTTACTCCCACAAAGCATGGATTCAGACCTGGTCACAGCACTACTACTGCTCTAATCTCCTTCCTTGAAACCATAAATAAAGCACACGACTAACTGTATCATTTCCACACTCCTCCTGGATCTTTCTAATGCTTTCAATACTATCTCTCACTCTCTCCTTCTGACTAAACTCTCTAATCTACAACTCTCACCCAATTCTATTAACTGGTTTACTAGCTACTTTTCCAATAGGCAACAAGCCGTCAAATGGAAGAAATCCACTTCCTTATTTCTTAACACTGCCACTGGTGTACCCCAAGGTTCTATATTAGGTCCCTTACTGTTTAACATTTTCATCAACGACTTCCACCACACTATTCCTAATGCTAAAATTATCCAATATGCAGACTATTCAACAATTATCTGTGCTGCTAACTTCATTCCCACCCTGATACAGCTAACACAAGATGCCTTCTCTACCACCGAACAATGGATGCTAGATAATCATCTAGCTCTTAATCCATCAAAAACTAAACTCATGATATTTACCCATCCAAAACCTTAACTATCAACATAAATTCATTCTCCATAACCAGTCACAACAATACTACCCGTGAAATTGTAACAAGTGCTAAACTATTAGGCGTTCTTATTGATAATCAGCTTAAATTTGACACCCATATACAAAGTAACATAAAAAAACTCACCAGAAACTTGGTATGTTATCGCCATATTCGCTTCCTCACCCCATCCACTAGATTCCTCCTTGCTTCCACATATCTCATCCCTTACCTCCTTTATGGTGCCCCACTCTTTACCAATCTACAATCCTCTACCAAAACAAAACTCTCCTCCTGCTATAATAAAATCGCCAAATTCATCACTGGCCACAGATCCTCCTCTTATCACTGCATTGCTCTTCACAAGCTAAATTGGCTAGAACTTCCCAATTACCTCATCTACACTCAACTAACTCATGCCCACAAGCTCATATTCAAGCCCTCCCTCTGCCCTTCTCTTGCCTCAATCTTCACTATACACATACCCAGCCGATCCCTAAGAACCAACACTCAGAACTTAATCAAACTCCGCAAACCAAGCCGTCCAGCAGGCAAACTCCTACTCTCTTTATCCCTAGCCCGTCTCTGGAACTCCCTCCCACCTCATATTCATAGCACCTGCAGTCTCTCCTCCTTTAAAACTCTCCTTCACTCACACTTACAAACACTGTGGGAATGCTCATGTTCCCATCCTGCTTAACTTTCCCAGCCACTATCTTATCCCTTAGCCAATAACCAGATCACCTCTACAGGAACTTACATACAGTAAATAAACACGTACATTTAATTCTGTGTACACACCTTCACACTATTGTCTTAATCTAAATATCTATCTTAATGATTATAGTGACTTAAAAAAAAAAAATTGTTTTGTAAACTGATGTGAATTGTTACATATTGTTATGCTTTACCTTCTATTTCTGCTTTGATTTACTTTGGCTTAAATGTACTCTCCTTGCATTTCACTATGTTTTTATATATTGTATTTCACTATGTTTTTATTGTATCCTTGGAGCTTTTCTCCCCAGGACTCCATTAAAAACGGGCTCATTCGGCCCAATGGACCATCCTGGCAACCAAACTTCAAATAAAATGTGTGTGTGTGTATATATATATATATATATATATATATATATATATATATATATATATATATATATTTATATATATATTCTTTACATATGGCCATATGTGTGTGTGTGTGTGTGTGTGTGTGTATATATATATATATATATATATAGATATATATATATATATATATATATATATATATAGATATATATATATTTACATATACATTACAGGGACAAACTGATGTACTCATTTATATGTGCAAATGTCACAGTATTACTAATTATATTTAATTTTGTTTTTTAGATATGGTGTGTATATTTCTTTATTTTTAGCTGGGAACAGGGTATGGTTGTGATTGGTGGTTTGGTTTTGTATTTTTCTACTATATAAACAGACTCATTATCATTTATATAATATTTATTCACATAGATAAAGGTCATTGTGACCGAAACCGGTCTGTGACAGCGTTTTCTCTTTTCTGCTGGTCGTTTTTGGGTTTTGACTTTATATTTGGGACCTTGCAGATGCCGTCCATGCGAGGAGTCTTTGTGTAGTTTTTCTTTGTAAACTGCACATCAAGTCTCTCTCCCCAATCTTTTCTGACCTCCTCTAATTTATTTCTATAGTTATCGTGCAATATTTTATTTGCTATACTATTCCCTTTTTAACAGCAGCTTCTGTTCTTGATTCAACTAAAAACTCAACCTTTCCCTTTGCCTATGCGCTACCAATCCCTGATAGGGAAGGCAACCTCTAGCTTGCAGTACAAATGTCTTCTTGGCCTCTTCCCATTCTACTACCTTTACCTCTCTATTTGTTGCCAATGTCTTGATCTCTACCATACATAGGTAGGTACTAGGCTTTCTGCCCAAGGGCATTTATAAGCCTAGCCAGAATGTGTTGGCTTTTGCCTCCCTTTTAGATTAGTTTCCTGTGCCTCTGTCCAGCAGGGACACTGAAGTGATCCCAGAAGTAAATTTATGATTTCCCCATCCACTTGTCAAGATTTCTCTTGAAGAGAGTCAGTGAGGGGCTTTGCCTAACAGATTGGCATTCTATTCCAGAGCGAGGGAAGTCTCTGAGACAGGAATCTATCCCTCCAGCATATCTTATTTATTGTTGTGCTGAGGTTTAAATCCCTAGAGCGTGTGGTTCTAAGAGAGTTGGTTTTCTTGAGGTAGAGCATGTCCATTAATTCCGGGTTAGATATGGCCTTGTAGGTCAGGCAGAGATCACCTGAGTAGGCGGTAAGCAACCAAGTAGAGATGGAGTTTCTTTAGTCGAGCTGCATAGGGCATCTGTTTGAGGCCCACGATCCTCTTGGTGAGGTACTTCTGTGGTCTTTCCAGCTGTTGCAGGTGTCGAGTAAGGTACATCCCAAATGGGGCATTGTACTCTATTATGGGCCTGATGAGTGATGTGATTAGGTGGGCTACATAAAAGGACTTTCTAACCACTTTGGCAATGTGATTATCAAAGGAGAGGTTGCTATCTACTTGGGTCCCCAGATCCCTAATTACATCTTCTGTACTTAGTGGATTACCACCTATGTGGTAGTTCGTGGGCACTTTGTTTTTCCCAAAGGGGATGACTATGCACTTTTTGGCATTTAGCTGGAGGCTATGATTCTGACACCAGGTATTCGTCTCCGTTAGACCCTTCTGGAGGATGTCTGTGTCAGCCGGAAAGTCTATTATGGCCGCCAGTTTGCAATCATCTGCGAACTTGATCAACCATAGTCCTCCCGTGCTTGCCTGTACCTCAGAGAAGTATATATCGAACAGGAGGGGTCCCAAGACTGACCCCTGTGGGACGCCACTTGTAACCGGTTTAAAGTCAGACATGACACCTGCAACTCTGACCATGTGAGTTCTATCCATGAGCCAGTTGGCAACCCATCTCGTGACATAGGGGTTAATGTTCAAGCTGGTAAGCTTATCTATAATGCCAGAGTGGGGAATGATGTTGAAGGCCTTTTCGAGGTCCAGGTAGGCTGTGTGGACTACCTTTCCCTCATCTATGGCCTTGGTAACTGTTTCAAAGAAGTCAACTAGGTTTAGGAGGCAGGATCTGCCTTTAACAAAGCCAAATTTGGTAGGGTCCAATGTCTGGAGGTTCCCAATGTCTCTGTTAATGAGTTCCATGATGATGTGCTCCATAGCTTTGCAGACCAGGCTAGTCAGGCTTATAGGGTGACAGTTCCCAGGATCCGTTGTGGCACTACCTTTGTGGAGCGGGACAACTGTTGCTGTACGCCATACTTTGGGTACATAGCCTGTGGTAAGGCTGAGTTTGAATAGTGAATTTAGGTGAGGGGTTAGTTCAGTTTGGAGCTCGTGTAAGACTCAGCCTGGGATACCATCCGGTCACATTGATGCTGTGTTTCTGGCTTTGGAAAGGGCTGTTTGTGTCTGTGATGTCTGGGGCTCTACATTCTTCTGGGATGGATACGGGCCCTTTTGGGGGTGGGGGGGTAAAGTTTGCACTGAACCTGTTAGCCAGGATGTTGGCAATGTCAGTTGGTTCAGTGTTTTTTTTGCCATTTTGCACGAGCTCAGAGCAGATCTGAGAGTTGCCACCTAGATTCTTGACATAGCTAAAGAAGGCTTTGTGATTATCTTTAGAACCTTTGGCAATTTTTCTTTCGAAGCTGGCCTTGGATGATTTTATGAGGGATCCTAGTTTCTTGCTGATACTGATCAGGGATGCCTTCCCTTTTTGGGATTTTGCTCTATCATGTAATAGTTTCCTCCTTCTGTTGTATAGCTTGTTTATGGCCAGGGTCCACCAGACTGGTTTCCTCTTTTTGGAGCAGTGAATTTTGGTTTTACTTGGGATGGCTCGATCCATGCATTCCTGTAGGTGCTCATAGAATGCATTTGTAAAGGATTCTGCGGTTTGGGCAGCATTATCCTTTAGCAAGGGGGCTTTGAAATTTTCCACCTTGGTCTTGAGAAGTGTGTAGTTCACTTTTTAAAAGCTTTTCACAGTGGTTTCCTTGACTGGGGGTGTGGTTGGGATGTGGATGTCCAGTGTGACTAGTTTATGGTCTGATCTTACCAGTGAGTTTACCTCTGGTGTGAAACATTTGCCCCCCATGTTGGTGATGATCAGGTCCAATATGTTGTCACCTCTTGTGGGAGTGGTGACCAGTTATTCCAGGATGTTTGAGTTTATAAACTCTAGGAAGCCTTGGGCAAAGGAGTTAGTACTTGAGTAGTTTTCCCAGTCACTGTTTGGGTAGTTGAAATCACCCAATATCAGGGTGTTAGGTAGGACCTTCTTATTTTCCAGTGTTCTCAGGAACGCTGAGTGGGGGGGTCCTGAGACAAGGTGGGTGATCTGTATGTAGCAAGCTACAATCTGAAAAGCAGCTTTGCCCACTGTTAGTTGCACATGGATAGTCTCCGAGGCCTCGTGCTGTGCCACTAACCTGGAGGGGTGGGTATCCTTGATGAAAATGGATACACCCCCACCTTTTGTATTTCGGTCCGGGTTCTGTGGCCGAAAGGTATGGTATGCGTTACAGCCTGGTAGTGCTGGGGTGCTCTCTGGAGCCTTGAGCCAGGTTTCTGTTACTGCACAGATATCTATTCTCTCCATATTGATGAGTGCCTCGAGTGCATGCATTTTGAGGTTTAGACTTCTGGCATTGAGTAGCATAACCCTCAGTTTTTGTTTTTTTGTGCTGTTTACGGAGGTGGGTTTGTCTTTTGAACCTTGCCTAAAAAAGGCAGTATGGGGGTGGCAAGAGCCTTGGCCAGTATTTGAAAGCTTAAGTGCGACAGGTGCAAGCCATCTCTGGCGAAGCAACATGGCTTGTCGAGCATGTCATCCCAGGCTGACAAACACTGGATCCCCTTTGAACGACACCAAAAGCTTAGCCAATTGTTAAAATTGATCATTTTATCTTTATATTGTGGCATCATTCTTGGTGAGGGCAAGATGCTACTCAGGGTCAGGGTCATACCGGCCTGTGTTATATGATCAGAGAGCTCCTCTATGTCTCTTTTCATGTAGTCCAGGGAGGTACGTCTCGGGTCGTTCACACCAACATGGACAATGACAAGAGTCATATTTGTACCTGTTCTGGAGTGACCCGAGTTTGCTTGTGTTATTTGGCAGATCCTGGCACCTGACAGGCAGCTTACAGTAACATTCTCCTTGTTCAGTCTAGTGAGTGGGAAGTCAGTGTGCCTGACAATAGAGTCACCTATTACTAGTGTATTGGGTGTGTTATTTGGCCTTAAGGGCTGTGATTGCGTGGCACACTGACTTTGTGAAGTATGTGATACGTGGATGTTGGGGGGGTGGAGGTTGCTTGGATGTCTGCTTTGGAGGTGTCTGCTGTTGGGCAGATTTTTATTTAGAGCCTCCGAGTATGTTTTTGTGTACTTATGTGTGTTGTTTGCTGGTGCAGATATGACTGGTCTATGTGAGGCTGGTAGTGTGGTGCAAGTGTTTCCCTTCTCCTCATGATTAACTGTTCCAGTCTTGGGTTGAGAGAGCTTGGCCTCCAGTTTGGCTGCATAGTTGCATCTCATGCATACATTTGTGTTTGTTGGAAGGAGGAGAGGGTTGTCTGTGTACATGAGGCAATTGTAACATTGCCTCAATATGCCCAGATTCACCAGCTGGACTGGAGAGTACACCTGAAACTGCCCTTTGGACATGCCTGAACAGATAAAGTGAACTGTTTTACTGATTGTCCGGTAGGGACGAATAGAGAGCCTTGTACTTCTGTATAGTACAGGGGGGGTGTAGTGCTAGTGTTTATTAGTGCTTACTACGGGATTTGAGCAAGTGCTAGACTGTAAAAGGAATGGTTTGAGTGCTTAAGTTGAAAGTTTGACTAGTTCAAGGGAAAAATTGAAGAGCAGACTTCGTGGAGCCAGGAATAGTTTAACCCTAGCTAACCCACGCTGTGCAGTGCGCAAAACTGTGCAAACGTGGTTTTTATGGCAGGGAAATGAAAGATAGGAATTAGCCCAAAATGGCCAATAGACTACAAACTTCTGTGCTGGGACCACTCCTCCAGGGATAGATAGGCTACTCAAAGCTCCCCTCTCTCACAGGTGAACAGTGAAACTTCCGGCTATCCAAGTAAGGTATGGGCAACTCAGAAACCTGAAACACAGCCCTGAATTCAGCACTAGCCTGAAAACTGGACTACACTAGTTTAGGAAGGTGGGAAAAGCAAGATTTGTTTTCTTTTTAGAAGGCAGAAAACAGCAGAAAATACACTGATACAGATAAAACTACTTTCTTTAAATGCACAGACAGGCTAACGCACTTTAGTGTGTAGCCTACTGCAGTTAAACAAACATTTTAGCAAAAAACTACTTTAAAAAGTGCAGTCAGTCAGGTAAGTACAAACGCAGATAAGTACAAGCTTATAAATCACAATAAATGCTGAAAAATTGGCGTTTAGGCGGAAAACACACTAGTGAGGTATAAAAAGCAGAAAAAGGTAATTAAACCACTCCAAAAGTCTCTCTTTCATTCTCCACTGCTTGTAGACTCTGCAGGACACCGGGTAGGGGCTTGCTGAGTTGAATACATTCAGTTACTTACATACTTGAAATTACCTTCTTACAGAAACTATCAACATTTAACATGATTCTCATCAATAATTATGACATATGGGCAGTCCTAGTAAAAAGTAGGTGAAGATATGAATGCTCTATTAAGCTGAGTCTTGCTTCAGCTGTCTCAGTGCTCATTCTTCCAGTTCTGCAAACTAACATGCAACAGTAGGACATTTTGTGTTTATTAACCTACCTTTACCAATCTCCCTCAGATCTTTATCATTCATTAGAACACTAACTTGCTCTCTGAAACAGCTGTTTTTCAATCAGGTAAAGTCTAGCTGATTGATGCTGCATTTTTTAAAATGTTATTCTACAGTTGGACTTTTAAATAAATGCTTTCTAACTGCATACAGTTATTCATTTAATGTTGGATTGCAATTCAGTATTGGTAAAAAAGTTATGTACCTACCACAATGTTGCATGCGAATTGTGCATCTCGCCATCCATTCTGACCCTGCCATTTTTACAACTTCGACGTCTTCAACTAGCTCGTGGCTTATTACCTATCCCATGATGCTCTAGTGCCTTCCCCAGATCGTTTGCCTGCATGCCAACACTTTTATAGAATTCCCTACTGTCTATAAGACCTGAATAGGGTCAAAGCCAAGGAGGCGCCAATCAGAAAAACTCTCGATCCACTAAAAGCCACAGGCTGGGGGGTTGGAGGGTGGGACACAAGAATGAATGGCGAGATGGACAATTCACGTGGAACGTTCTGGTCCACTCGAAGCCAGAGGCTGGGGTTAGAGGGTGGGACGTAAGAATGAATGATGAGATGGACAACTCACATGGAACGTTATGGTAGGTACATAAATTCTTTATGTGAAGTTGTCCCATCTCACCTTCACTCTTTACTAATGGGACAGTGTCCCTAGCACCATTTTTCCTGGGTGGCTCACGGGAGTATATTCTTCAGCACAGTGGACCCAAAGGTGGACCTGTCCCTGGAGGCCAAATCTACTTTGTAATGAGTGATAAAGGTATGAGGCCTTGCCCAAGTTGCTGATGCACAAATGGTATCTATTGCCAACTTGACATGAAACGCCGAAGTGGAAACAGCCCTAGTAGAATGAGCCTTTACTTTGGTAGTTTTTTTATTTACTGAATTATAGGTAAAGAAAATGCAATCTGATAACCATCTGGACAAAGTAGTCTTTGCTACTGATATACCTTTCTTGGCATCTGAAAAATTATACAAACAGCTGATCAGATTTTCTAAACTCTTGTTCTGTGTAAATAGAAATGTAATCATCTATGAACATCAAGTTGGTGAACCATATATTCTGTCTTACTGCCATACTTGGGGAAGAAAAATGGTAGGTCTATACACTGACAGGTTGGATTCTGAATATACTTTTGGCAGGAAGGATGGGTTTGTACGCAGAGATACTCTGACACTGTGAAACAATAGGTACGGGGGTTTGATTGATAATGCCTGTAGTTCTGATACTCTTCTAGCTGAAGTGATGGCCACTAAAGATAGTTTTCCATGCCAAGAACTTCAATTCCCATGATGACGCAGGTTCAAAGGGGGGTAGAATTATCCTGGATAGAACAGAATTTATGTTCCATGGTGGTAGTGGGGCTTTAATAGGTGGCCTCAAAGATTAGTGCCCCTAGGAAAAATTTTAGACAGTCTGTGAGACAATGTTTGGCCCATTATCCCCAAGGTGTAAATTTGAAATTGCTGATAATTGGACTCTGACAGTAGCTGCCGATGACCCTTCATTAAAAAGTTTTGTCAGGAATTCCAGAATAGAGGGAATTGATTCCAAATAAGGATCAATATGGTTCTCGAGCCCAAACTGCAAACCTTTTCCATTTGCTAAGATATAATCTTGTTGATGTCTTATGAGAAGATATCAAAATGTGTCGTGCAGCGGATGAAATATTTTGTAACCTGGCTATGTTTGGAATTGGAGCATCAACTTGAGGGTTTGAAGGGATGGATGAGGAATCCCCGATGAATGAATCAGAAGATCCGGCACTGGATCCAAGATCGAAGGTTCCTCCCGAAGATGAGGCTGCAAGAAGGGGAACTAAATTTGACAAGGCCAGTAAGGGGCTATTAGAATTAAGGTCCTTTCCAATATGTTGGCTTTCTGAAGAATTTTGGGTATTAACGGAAAAGGGGGAAAAGCACAGAGGGAACCTGGGGGCCAATCGTGCACTAGTGTTCCCCTGGGGACTTCTCCAGAGGGGGAATTAGGGCAAAGTAGTTGCTGCAGTTAGTGTTTGTGGATATGGCAATGCAATCGCAACAAGGCTGGCCCCATTTTCGGAAAATCATTTCCGCTACGTCTTGTTTGTGGGACCACTCGTGTGGCATCAGTATTTCTCTGCAGTTTGTCCGCAACCACTTTGGACTTCCCCGGGATGTGCATTGCTACTAGAAAACATTAGAAGGGCACTGTCCACTGCCATACTCTCACGGCCTCTTGACATAGGGGCTAAGATTTGATTTCTCCTTGTTTGTTTATGTACCATACAACTGACACATTGTCAGTCTGGATTGCAATTGCTCCTAAAGGTAGAGAGTCCCAGAATGCTTGCAACGCTAGTAACACCGCCCTCATCTCTAGGACACTGATATGCAAGTGAGCCTCGTGATCTCTCCACATGCCTTGGGCTGTTCTTCCCTGATAATGCAGCCCCCCCCCCCCAATCTGGGAAACATCTGTAGTCACAGTGGCTAGTGAGGCTGGAAGAATAAAACGTTGGCCTATTGTCACTTGGTCTGAGTGAGACCACCAACGCAGGTCTTCTTTGCAAGATTGTGTCAGTATTATATGGTGAGACATTGGAAGTTTCTGCATTGACCACCGAGTAAAAAGAAGCCATTGTAGAATTCTCATGTGCATACTAGCAATAGGAATTACATTGATTGCTGCAGCCATTGTGCCCAGTATTTTCAAAACTTCCCTTGCTTGAACTTTTGTTTTGAACATGACATTCAACACTTGTGTTCTAAGAGCCTGTATCCTTTCTACTGGAAGCTTTACAGTAATTGTAGTTGTGTTTAATTCTGCGCCTATAAAAAGGGTATGTTGAGATGGCAATAAGGCAGACTTTTTGTAGTTTACAGTAATTCCTAGATGGGCAAAGAGCTGTAAGGTGCTGTCCTTTGCTTGTATTAGTAGCTGCTTGGTGGTGATGGTTATGGGCCAGTCAACTAGATATGGAAACACTTGGAATCCTGAACATCTCAGGTGAGCCGTGACTACTGCCATGCATCTGGTGAACATTCTGGGGGCTGCAGTGAGGCCAAAAGGCAAAGCTCGAAATTGAAAATGACTAGCTCCCAACCAAAACCGCAGATGATTCCTGTTTGGCCTGTCCATTCTTATGTGGTAGTACGCATCCTGGAGGTCTATAGAGCACATCCAATTGTCTCTTCCCCATAAAGGGAAGTATCGACTGCAGTGTGACCATCCACAACTTTGTCTTTCTTACTGACTTGTTCAGTCTGCTGAGATCTAATAGTCTCTAGTCCCCTGTTTTCTTTGAATCCAAAAAGAACCTTGAGTAAGTTCTGGATCTTACCTGGTCTTCGGGGACTGATTGAATGACTTTTTTCTAGCAACTTCTGTACTTCTATGGTTGCTTGATCCCTGTGATTGGGTGGGACATCTGGGATCATTTTGCTTTGTGAAGGCAGCACTGAAAAGGTTATTGAGTAACCTCTGGATATGATGCTTTGTACCCACTTTTGTTATTTTTAGCCAGGCATCTGGGTACAAAGATAAGCATCCCTCGACTACCTCTAGAGTGGGACAGGCGGGCCTCCTTTCAGGAGCGCTGGAAAGGCTTACCGAAAAAGGATCCCTTGTCGCCCTGGTTCTGTAGACCCCCTCTGCCACGGGGCCAGCGTTTTCCATTACCTCCTCCTCTGCCTCTGGAGGAAGGTTCACCATGTGTCTTGTAAAATTCCCCGGGATTTCCGAAACCACATCTTCCCCCCTTTTGACCCTTGGGATAAGGTCCAGAAGGAGTGAAAAATGGACTCAGACAGCAGAGATTGTTTTTCCTTCCTGTTCACACCTGGTTAGTGTCTCTTTTACATTAGGGCCAAAAAAGAGACGAGCCATCGAAAGGGGTAATAATAAAGGATGACTTGTAGGGTTTGGCGAAATTACACAAGCGTGTCCAGGAATGTCTCCTAAGGGCAATTCCTGTACCTGCTGACCTACTCGCTCCATCGGCTGCATAAGAAACTAGCCTTGTGGATTAGTTCACTATGGAATTAATGATTGAGAGCTGGGATGATACCTTTTCTGCTATCCCCTCAGCTACTGAACCCTGCAGAGTGTCTCCAAGCTCTTTAAGGAGATCTCTCTGTGTAATCTAGTGAAGAGGGTTAGGTAATTCAGGGACCAGAGAGTAAATCTGTCCATCGTGTGCGAGTCTTTGCTTGGAGGATGAACAGAAGTGGACTTTCCCGATAACTCATTTTTTAGTGACTCCCGCCACCACCACAGCATCTACAGGAACACATTGTCAAAAAGTTTTATCTTCAGGGAAGTTATGAACTTATTCGGCCTCCCAGGGACAGGCTCCACTGTGTCTGGAGACTCCCATGCCTTCTGACAAACTAGTTCCATAAGTTCATCGAAAGACGGAGAAACCCAAGTGGTGGAAGGTCAAGACCTGAAAGCCTTCAGGTAAACAGACTCCTCATCAGAACGGGTGATGGGCTTCCAGCCACCTCTCTGTTTCAGGATCTCTAGGATGTCAGCAAAGGAGACATTCTCATAGGGCGACCGGGGAACCTTCCGATTCATCAAGGTCTGTGTCTGACGTGACTGACTCCTGTGGGGAGTCCAAATGCTTCTGCTTGCATGGTCTCTTCTGGGGGACCTCTTCAGACAGGTATTCCGGAGAGGTTTTGGAAGAAAAGGGTTCGCCCACTGGAGCATCCTGACGCTCTGGGTCTCTACACGTGTATGGAATGGGTGGTGCCGAGATGGACACCAGTGCCCTATGGGGAGGAATGGCTGAACCTGAACGTGTGGTTGCTTCTGAGGACAGTGTTGTCCTCATGGCCTCGAAAGTCCCCAGCTCCGAAGAACTGGAAGGTTCCCCGGCATCACGTGGGTAGGCTCCAAAGCAGAGGTAGGAGCAGAGTTCACGCGAGCCAAGGAGAGAGGCAAGATCGGATCAGACAAACACTCGGCCCGATTCTCCCCCCTGGACCAGACCAGCAAATGTTGGCTCCTAGACCCCTCGGACAGCACCAAAGTAGTTGGAGCAGTCAGACCCGAAGATCCTGGTGCATGTCTCGGCTCCGACAGTTCCACCAGAATCGGCTCCACTCATTCCGGCTCTGAAACTGCTGCTTGGGTCAGAGGAGGAATTGAATTAGAAGTGACAGGTCCAGTCAGTTCCAACATCCTCTGGGTCAGTTCCGACAAAAGTCTAGCTAGCTCCGGTGTCCTCAACACTGCACCACATGATCCACACAAAAATCAGAAAGGCTTCTGAAGGATCTAGATGAGGGAGCTGGAGATGCTGTAACTTGCAATAATGGAGAACTTAGTGTAGGAGATAACGGCTCCAAGGCAGGGGACCGGCTCCTTACGTGCAAAACCAATGGCTAGGATACCAGTGGAGCCGAGGTAGATGGTTCCTTGGAACCAATAGGTTTAGAAACTGTCGGAGACATCCTAGATGTCTTTTTTAATGGCTTCAACCCTTCTGAAGTAGAAGATGATGATCTTTTGGAAGATTTTTGTCTTATCTGACGCAGGTAACGTAGATTTTTCATGTGGACTTTGAACCTGTTCTAGGGCTTCTGTAAAAAGATTTTAGCAATCCTTTTAATATTAATTATTCTTTCTCTTCTAGAGTACCCTTGAGCTCAAGGAGTGGCATATGACACAAGACTCCTGTAAATGAACTGCCCCCCAGGCAGTATACACACTCTGTGTGTCCATCAGTAATAGACATCTTTTTACTACATTTTGGGCACTTTTTAAAACCCGAAGGCTTCAACTCTTTTCCTTGCTTAGACATTCTAACAGTTACATTACCAACGCAGTCCAAACAAGCAATACAATCCCTGCAGCTCTCTAACGTAAACGAGCTAGGTATAGTTAAGTAAAGTTTTTTGTGCTTTTTTTTATTAACTATCACAACTCGCACAAAAGAAAGAAGAATGGAGCCCTGCACACTGTACTATAAAATAAGATAACTATATATATATATATATATATATATATATATATATATATATATATATATATATATAAAATGCATATATAATGGAGCTGACAAAGTCGTTGCAACACATACTGAAGAGAAAAAGCTGTCACTGACAGGAAGGCAGAAATCTAATTTTGCTTCTTTAATCACCAATCCTAAAACTTAATTTCGACAATTCAAGTAAAAAAACTACTTGCCATAAAATGGAATAGGGAGGAAGTAGGCCCCCAACACAAGACAGTCAAAAAGGTATTTAAATTTTGCTAAATATTAAACAGAGAACTACTCACAAACACAGAACACATCAATGTAAAGACTATAAATTTTAAAGGTTAGACCAAAAAAGGTGAATTAAGCAAGAAAAATCTATTCCGCTTAGCCTGAGCTAGACTAATCACCCAATCTGTTTCAGCGGCAAATGAGATTTGGGGAAGGCAACAGAGCATCATAGGATAGGGAATAATCCACGAGATAGGTGAGGACCTCGAGCTTGTAAAAACGGCTGAGTGGTTCCAAACCCATCAGTAAAGAATGAAGGCGAGATAGGGCAACTTCACATCAACTATTTTTCACCTTACTAAAACTAGATTGCAGCTGGAAAATGGATAGATTTGGTCCAATCCAGTAACCTGCTTCAAAAAGAAAGCCAATTTCAATATTCAGAAAATATATTCACAAAAATGCTGCAGTTAAGGTACTTCCAAAAGTGAGGTGAAACCAATAATGTTAAAGCAAAAGATTTGTCCCAAATCAGAAAGGCAAAATTTGAATAATTGTGTGCTCTGCTGTGAACAAAAGATGAAAGCCATGCATCTGTACAACAGGCAAGTGAAAAATTGTTCACTGAAGGTACCAGAGTGCAAGCAAACCTATTTGTGAGAGTAACAAGAATTTTTCTGAGAAGCAGGGAGTTGCTGAATTATGTGAACTTCAAGCAGCACTTACCTGGCTTTCTGAAAGAAACGCAAGGGAAAGTATTGGTAGTTTCAGGTACAAGCTGGACAAAATAACACTGGATGGCCTTCAAGGAGTGTCTGTGATGACAACAGTCACAAATCTATTCAGCAATTTGCCCCCCCCCCCAAAAAAAGCATATGGAAACAAAGGGATCCAAACTTGACGTTACCTTGTTATGCATGTTAATACACTAGAAAAACCTAAAAGCTACTACAATAACATTTACAGACATTCACATAGACTTCAGTGTACAGAGCAAGGCGTGAATCCAATGCTTATAAAAGCATCCACAACAGAATTCAGTGCAAGGAGCAAGGCTTGACCCAGCTTAGTACAACAGCACCCCCCCCCCCCCCACAACAGAAGTATCCTTATCTTGGCTTTTGTAAGGAGATGGGCTTGAAATGTTTCAGCCAAATGATCCAAAATTAAAGAATGAAAATATGGGAAATGCGTAAAGAATAGTTGTGTAAAATCTTACCATAACCACAGATGTCCTTCTCGTCCATGTTGCAGTATTCTAGTTGTGGGATTTCCTGCCCTCAGGCAACTCGTACGTCGGCTCCTATACAAAAGCTTCCACTTGGCTGTTGCAGCATGCGTGGGACGTCAGACGCAAGGCCATAAACCAGGGTCCTTAAATGTGATGTCTGCATGCACAATCCTCAGAACTTGAAGGCCAGCAGGTAGAGTAGAAGGCCCAGCAGGTGGAACAGCCAGTAGTGTCAAGTAAGGGACCCTGGGTCTTTCTGCAGCATACATAGGTCCAGGTTATAGTGGAGGATAGAGGAGAATGAAGAGAGGGAAATGGTGGGTGGGAAGGAATATTGCAACATGGAAGAGGACATCTATGGTTATGGTAAGATTTTACACAACTATTCTATGTCCTTCTATTCCTATGTTGCAGTATTCTATTTGTGGGAGAGTACCACAGCTTAGATGGATGAGAGGGTGGTGGATGCTGATGAGGATTCTACAAAGCCCTGTAGGATTGCCTTGGCGAATCCTGCATGAGCTCTAGAGACTTGGCCAAGTCTGTAATGTTTGATGAAAGTGTGGACAGTGGACCATGTGGCTACTTCCATAATGGATGCCGTGTCCAGACCTTTTATGAAAGCCTTGAAGGTGGCCACTGCTCTTGTGGAGTGGGCCTTTACTCCCAATGGGGTCTTTTTTTCTGTGGAGGGAGTAGCAGAGACAAATGGCTTTCCTGATTCAGCATGCGATTGTTTGGAGAATGCCTTGCCCAGAGCTCTGGGGTGGAAGGAAACAAGAGTTGCTGTGATTTCCTAATGGATTTGGTTTTTCCAGGTAAAATCTTAATTGCCTGTGCACATCCAGGGAGTGTAGTATCCTCTCTCCTTCATTAGTGGGAGAGGGAAAGAAAGTGGGTAGGTGGATAGATTGGTTAAGAGACAAGTCATTGACCACCTTGGGCATAAAGGAGGGATTAGTTCTCAGCGTGACCCTGCCCTTGTAGAAGGTGGTGTGGGGTGGGGCAGGACATTAAGGCTTACAATTTTGAAACCCTTCTGGCTGAAGTGATAGCCACTAGAAGGACTGCTTTCTATGTACAAATTTGTAGGGAAGATGTCCCAGCAGATTCGAAAGGGTGTTGGGTAAGTTTTTCGAGGATGCAGTTACAGTTCCAGGGTTTTTCGAGGATGCAGTTAAAGTTCCAGGGCAGAGGGATAGGTTTCTTTGGGGGTCTCATGTGCAGCACCCCTTTAAGAAGAGCTTCACATAGAGCCTGGCCAGGAAGGGGGGGGATCAAGAGGCAAGCAGGCTGAAATAGCAGAAAGGTGTACTTTCACTGAGGAGTAGGAAAGTCCACTCTATCAATTGACACATATTAGCAAGAACCAGGGGATTATCAGCAATGTAAGGGTCCTTGCCCTTGTCTAGACACCACTTAGTAAATCTTTCCCATTTAGCTAGGTAAGATTTTCTTGTTGTAGGTTTCCTGGCTTCCCTCAGGACTGAAAGCACATCCTCTGAGTGGTGGTGTCTGAAAGGGATCAAAAGTTCATCACCCACAGTGTCTGGGATAACATCTGTTAGTGTGGGTGGAGGAGAGTTCCTTTTTCTTGTGTCAGGAGGTCCACCTTGTAGGGCAACTGGTAGTGATTGCCCTTGGCAAGATTGTGAAGTACGGGGAACCAGTGCTGCCTTGGCCAGTACGAAGTCACTAACAAGATTTTTGGTTTGTCCTTCTTGATTTTCAGGAGGAATTTCTGAATCACTGGGAAAGGAGGGGGGGGGGGGCATAAAGAAACTTTCCCAGCAGATGTTGAAAGCGTCTACTCTCCATGCTAGAGGAGAGTAGGTCTTTGAGCAGAAGGTCTGCAGCTGCCTGTTCTGGGGGGGAGGTGGACAGGTCTATCTGAGGAGTGCCCCACTGGTGGACTATATCTACGAAGACAATCCTGTCCAGCATCCCTTCGTGCTGTGGAAAGGATGTCCTGCTTAGGTGATCTACTTGCCTGTTGTCCTGCGAGGGGATGTAGGTTGCCTGCAGGGACAAGGTGTGGTGACAGGCTAGGTCCCATATCAGCAGGGTTAGTCTGCACAGCTGATAAGCCTTTGTTCCTCCCTGTTTGTCAAGGTACCACATTACAGTGGTATTGTCAGTCAATATTAGAAGAACCCCAAGTAGAAGTAGAGGGGTAAAGGTTTTTAGAGCTAGGAAGACTGCTGTCATTTCTCTGACACTGATGTGTTTGGCCTTTAGAGAAGGGTACTAGTTTCCTTGAACCCTGTAAGATGCCATTGTTGCACCCCAACCTGAATCTGAGGCATCTGTATGCATTATTTGGGTTTGGGTGGGAGGTAGTAGCGAAGTCTCGGGTTTAGCTAGACTTGTTGGATCCACCAGCTGATTTCTGTCTTTAGACAGGGAAAGAGGGGAATTACCTGTTCCAAGTGATTCAGGTGCTGGGACCAAATGTTTTCTGTAGCTTGCGCATGTGCATTCTGGCCAGTAGTAGCATAGAGATGGTCGCCGACATTAAGCCCAGGAGATGAAGGAATTGCCTTCCAGTTACTTTCTGAGAGTGTAGGATCTCCTTGACGTGGGAGGTCAGGGATAGAGTACCTTGTCCCGTGGGAGAAAGGCCTTCATTTTGTCTGTTCTGATTCTGCAACCCAGAAAAATCTTGCCTTGGTCTGAGTTCAAACAGGACTTTGAAAGGTTGAGGGTGAACCCTAGATTCTGCAGAAGGGACATGATGAAGTGCAGATGCTTTGAGAGGGTATCTTTTGATTCTGCCAGACTTAGTATGTCATCCAGACAGGGGTAGATCGGGATTCCCTGAGTTCTGCAGAAGGCAATGGCTGGGGCTAGGCACTTTGTAAACACTCAGGGGGGGCAGTGGACAAACCAAAGGGCAAAGCCGTAAATTGGAAATGAGAGGAGGGCCCGGAGAAACGCAGGAATCTTCTGTGGGAAATCCTGATGGGTATGTGTAGGTAGGCCTATTTTAGGTCCAAGGTGGCCATAAAGACCCTGGCTGCAATAAGAGGTACCAGGGTGGGAAGTGACAGCATTTTGAAGGTGGGTACCCGAAGGTGAAGATTTAGGAAGGAGAGGTCTAATATAGGTCTCCAGGGGCTGTCTTTTTGGGGACCAGGAAGAGAAGGGAGCAGAAACCCTTTCCTTCCTGTCCTGAAAGGACAGGTTCTATGGTACCTAACTTCAGCAGGTCTGACGAAACCTGTGGAAGGAGATGTAGCTGTTTTTTGGGGGATACGGGATGCCTTTCCTGACTGTTATTTCTTTCCAGGAGAGGAAATATCCTTTTTGTATAATGGATATTACCCATTGGTCCGTGGTGATGGTTTGCCAGAAGGGGAGGCAGTGGGGAAGGCGTGCAGAGAGTGGCAGGTGGTCAAAACAGTCACGCATTGTTGGGACCTCCTCTGTACTGAAAGGATGGTCTGGGCTGAGGATGTGGTGCATTAGGTCTGGACATGGTGGGTCATTTTGCCCCTCTTCTAAACCTGGAAGAGGAAGCACCCGTCTGTGGAGGATTACACCTTACAAATGTGGTCTTAGCAGGGTGGTTTCTATACTACTTGGGAATTGGGAACACCAGTAAATGTTTAATGTCCTGAAATTCCTTACTTTTTTCTTGCAGATTCTTGGAGATTTGCAGATTGTTTTACAAAAAGGAAATTGTGATCCGGGGGGCATCCAAGATCTTGGACTTGAAGTCTTCTGGGAGATTCTGAAGTCTCAGCCAGGAGTATCTCCTGAGGACAGAAGCAGATGCTGCAGACTGGCAGATGTTTCTGCAGCATCACAGCTGCATCTAATAGAGTGCCTGGCTACTTGTGTAGCCACGGAGAGTTTGGAGGAGATGTCAGCCTCAATGGGGCTGTCATGGATAGAAGCCAGCATGGAGGAGGCTTGAGACACCAAGTTTTTTTTTTTTTTTTTTTTGATTGGGCGTAATTAGCACGTCACGAATCCAGATGACATGATGTTTATGCTACTGTATGATGGAAACCACCAAAAGGAAATTAAATGATTAAAAGGAGAATTCTTTCCTTAGGAATTTTACCTCTCTTGTTTTAGGAGAGAAACACAGTTTACTTTTACTAGGCTTAAAACTGAGCCATCTATAAGTAATCATATTCAAAACAATGGTCAAGTAAAGCAGAATCTGAAAATGGGCAGTCACAATCATTGTGGCCCAGATCCCAACTCAGCAATAACACTGGAACATAAAAATACAATACATCTACTTAAACAGTTTCAGATAACAAGGATGTTTTTCTGGAAATTTCCTCACTTCAAACTCCAATAATGTGAGATCAATGTTAAGCAAAAAAGCATTATTAGCGAGTGCTAAGGGAGTAGACTACTAGAAAAGATTTGCCTAATATTATACTCCACTCACTGTGCACATCCAAAGCTCTGAATTACTACACATACTACACTCCTGACGAAGAGCAGAAAAAGCCAGCAATTGTCCTGCTTCAGTGCCTACTGCAAAGGGAACTTTTAAGTTTAAAGGCCTAGGCCTACCCTCATCTTAACATCAGATACAAGCATTTTTCTCAGAGAACTAAAAACAGTTGATCTGGACAGCATGAGAGGAAGTTCACCCCGGGGATCATTTCAGTGGCCTTGCTTGACAGGGACACTGGGAGCTAACTTTGGGCAGCATGTTGCCAGGGAATCTTCTTGGGCTAGGCTTATATAGGCTCCAGGGTTGTTAGCCAAAAACACACCTAGGAACTTAAGTGAAACAGAGAATTGTGGTGGTAAGCATATTATTTACTTCCACAGCATGAATTCATTAGCATGCACATGAGTACTGACATGTCTCACATGAATGCAAACACTTTCTTCTTTCATCAAGGGGAAAGGTTACAGTAGATGATGCACTAGTGGATCCATTTTATACATTTTCCTGATGTTAGATCACAAAGTTAGCTATGATACTGTGAAGTAAATTAGGACAACTCCAGTCATTATTGCTGCATGTGTGTACTTACTGTGGAAGCCAGCATAGATCCTCCAAACCATACAGCATACCTCTGCATATGATGAGTTATGACTTGCACATCAATAGGCTTGGGCTGCAAAAAAGCAAAAGTTTCTGTAAATAATTCTAAAGCAAAACAGCAGAACCTTCTACCTGGATACAATATATTAAATTACTGATAAAATACCGATGAAAGGCTGCTATAGGTGCATCATTATCCTTAGGTACACCTTTTTCAATAAAACAAACGCTTATGCAACATCTTAGTGAAACTGTCTGCAAACTACGTCAATAAAGAAAGCATCATTACAGCAAATAAGTGCTACCAATGATATCTACTTACTTGTTTAGTCAAATGTTAATTTGATATTGAAAAAAGAAAACAAATGTCAGGTTATTGTGCTTCTGCAGAAGCAACACATTATACATTTATAACATTTTACTCTCTTCAGTTAAGACCATTAAGACTGCGGTGGTGGTGCTGCGGTAGCGTCGCCTCACACTAAGGCACTGTCCTGTTCGATTCTCAGCTAGAGCGTCTTCTATGTGGAGACATGCGTGAATGGGCGTACCTTCGTTGAAGGTTGTGTGTCAGGGCCGGCAACTCGGCACGTAAAAATCTACTTCCAATCATTAGCGGACCGGAGTTCCGCTGTGGTGACCCCTAACCGGGAAAAGCCGAAAGACACAACAACAATTAAGACCATTAAGAAAGTACAATTGTGGAAGTAAACCTACCATAAAGTAGACATTTGAATGATCACTGCTGCAGCAGCCTAAGCTCTATGGATTATATCCTGCAAGGACACTACAACTGTTTAAGTAAACTTACTATAACAGTAGATGTTCAAATGATCATTAGTGCAGCAGCCCATGCTACGTCGGTTATACCCTGCAAGGACACAAGGCTGTTATATCCTTGCAGGGTAGAACCCATTTAGCTTAGGCATTTGCAGCAATGATCAATATGAAAAACATTGTAATGAGCCAGCAGTTCAAGGTCAGAGAAGAGTCTGATCTCTGACAGAAACAACAAAACTACTGCAAGGTGAACATCTATTGAAGAAAATACCACATCAAAAAATATTCGAAAGATACTCTAATGTACTGCAGATAGCAGCACAGTACAGGTGGTCTAGATTTATGGTTCTGGCTCAAGCTGAGAAATGAGACTATTTTGACAGACAATTCTTCTTGGTACCTGGCCTCAAGACAGAAGTAAGGATTTGGACCACCTGAATTAGGGATAAAGTATCCCTGGCCATCACAAGAAATGGAGAGACCATGCAGTTAACTTCATTAAGGGAAGGCCTGGGTGACACTGGCCAAAGGGTTGGAACAAGAATCTCTTGGAGGGGGAATCACACCGGTCACAGTCAAAAAAAGGTAACCAGGATGATCTTGGCTCTTTGCTCAGTCTGGCCATCTTTAGAAACAGTAAAGCTCAAGAGGTGTGGAAACCCCCAAAGTGAGCGAAAAAAGAAGTTATGTCTTACTATAATGTTCCATCTGTGTTGCTCATCTTCTTTCTTTCATGACTGATGGGCTCGGTTCAGAGTCGCCCTTATACCAAGCTCGCGTCAGCCAAAAAAACTCTCGAGCTAAGTCTCTACCCAGAATGCCCTTCTCCCTGTTCCCTCAGATCGAGTTTGCTAGAGAAAGAGAAGTAAAGCCGAGGCCACTTCTGCGCAAATACCCTAGATGCACCACTTAGACCCAAAGCTTCTCCCAGGAGCCTTTGGAGGGGGAAGGAGGGTGGGAAGTGATGAATGAAAGAAGATGAACAACACGGATGGAACATTATGGTAAGACAACTTCTTTATCTGATGTTGTTAATCTTCTTTCCATTCATCACTGATGGGACAGAATCCCAAGCTACACTGAGGTCTATGGTTGGCTCTTATGGAAGAACATTCCTGAGTACCATTGAGCCGAAGGCACTCTCCCTCTGGAGACCAAGTCCAATTTGTAATGACTGATAAAGGTATGACGCTTAGCCCAAGTAGCTGCTGAGCAGATGTCATCCATGGAAGCCCTGGAATGGAAAGCCACAGATGTTGCCATAGATCTAATGGAATGAGCTTTAACTTTAGGCATAAGTTCATTACCAAGGGAGCAGATTAAACATATGCAGTCCCTTAGCCATTTTGATAATGTAACCTTGGAAACAGCCTCTCCCATTTTGGGTCCAGAAAAGGAGACGAAAAGCTGTTTCGATTTATGGATAGGTGTGGTCCTGCCTAGGTAAAATCTCAGCTGTCTATGTACGTCTAAAGAGTGAAGGCAGTACTCTCCCCTATTGGCAAAATGTGGAAAAACACTGGTAAATCACTGGTCTGGTTTACGGAGAATTCAGAAACAACTTTGGGAAGGAAGGATGGATTTGTCCGAAGTGATACTCTGTCTTTATGAAATACTAGATAAGGCCTCTTTATACACAATGCCTGCAGCTCCAAGACTCTTCTGGTAGACGTGATGGCTACCAAGAACAAGGATTTCCAAGACAAAAACTTTAGGTCACACTTCACTGCAGGCTCAAAAGGTTTTTGAGTCCAAGACTGAAGGACTAGAGTGAGGTTCCATGGTTCCACGGGCTGTCTGACAGGAGGCCTGATGTGAGAGGTCCCTCTGAGGAAGGCCTTGCATAGGCGTAAAGAGATAAGAGGAGTGCCATCTATACCATTGTGGAAATTGGAAATTGCCACTAGATGTACTCATACAGTAGAGGCAGAGGCTCCATTATCAAAAAACTTAGCCAAGTATTGAAGCACTGCAGTTACTGGAGCTGAATATAGGTCTAGCATGTTACCCTTGGACCAGATGGAGAACCTTTTCCATTTATCCTGATATAGTCTTCTGGTGGACGGTTTATGAGAGGCCAGAATGATGCGTTAAGCAGGCAAGGAGGGATTAGCTTGTCTGGCGACTAGTGGAAGTGGAGAAACTAAGCTGTCAGCTTGAGACTGGACAGATTTGGGTGACTCAACCCTTTGGGGTGAGTATTCAGATCTGGTAGAAGGTCCAGAACCCACGGCATTTATACTAGGTGAGGCCGAAGGGAGGGGAACCAAACTTGTCGACGCCAGAACGGGGCTATGAGGATCACCTTGCATCTCAACCTAAGAGTTTTCTTTAGAAATTGAGGAATTAGGGAGATGGGAGGTTAAAAGTATAGTTTTGTACCTACCATAAATGTAGATGTTCGAGTGTAGACACTGCTGCAGTCATTACACTTGGGTTATCCTGCTGTCAGGCGGGCCCGCAGTCGGCCAGAGTTCCAAAGTCTTGGTCGGGCGTCGGTTGCTGTCGCCTCCTCCCTGACGTCAGTGCGACAGGGGTATATAAGATGCAGCCGACACCATTTTCTTCAGTTTTTCTTGCCTCAGATGTCAGGTGCCTCTAAATATGTAGGCAATTCCAACTGCTAATAAAACATACATAAGAAAAGCAATAAACAACTTACAGCTACCAGCAAATACTCCCCATAGGTAGTAAGGGTAGAAGATATAGGTATGTACCAACCAGTAAGAGGGGAAGGAGGGAGGTTAACCTGGACTGCAGCAGTGTCTACACTCGAACATCTACATTTATGGTAGGTACAAAACTGTACTATGTTCATCGTGTTACACTGCTGCAGTCAGTACACTTGGGTGGAATCCCAAAGCTGAGGAAGGATAGCTGGTCCTATAAGGCATTAGGGGTGGCTATAAGGCCCTGCAGCACTGCAGTGGCGAAGCCAGCTCTGGATTTAGAGTATAGAGGCAGATGGTAATGCTTGGTGAAGGTGTGTACAGAACTCCAAGTTGCTGCTTCCAAAATATCCTTGGTAGGTACTCCCCTGAGGTAGGCAGTTGAAGTGGCTGTTGCCCTGGTGGAGTGAGATCTAATGCTGCTAGGTACAGGTTTTCCATGGTATGTGTAGAAGAAACGTATACAATGTCCTATCCATTTTGAAATAGCCTGTTTTCAAATGGCTTTTCTCTGTGCTCCTGCTGCATATGCTACCAAAAATTGCTCTGATTTTCTGAAAGCTTTGGGTTTGTTCAGTTGCCTGTGAATGTCCTAAGAGTGCAGTAGTCTCTCCCCTTTATTCCGTGGTTTAGGATAAAATGTTGGCAGGTGAATAGTTTGGTTTAGAGCCACACTGGATACCACCTTTGGCATAAAAGTCGGGTAAGTTCATAAAGACACCCTATCCTGGTGGAAAATGAGGAAAGGTTCCACTGCCATTAGTGCCTGTAATTCTGAAACTCTTCGTGCTGCTGTTATTGCCAGGAGCAGAGCAGTCTTCCAAGAGATATATTTTAATTCTGCTGTGTTGGCTGGCTCAAAAGGAGGTAAAGTTAGCTTCTCCAAAACAAAGTTGGGGTCCCAAGTTGGAGTAGGTGCACTATGGGGCGGACTTATGTTTTTAGCCCCTCTGAGGTACTGTTTTAACAGAGGATTAGAGAAAATTGGTGGGTCCGTGTTGTAATGAGCAGAGATGGCACAGGCGTGGATCTTGATGGGTGAGAAGGAGAGTCCTTTGTCCAGCATCTCAGTTAAGTATTGTAGTATCTGAGGAATGTTTGGGACAAGAGGGTCAAGGCTGTGAGCTTGGTTCCAGGCACAGAATCTCTTCCATTTACCCGAATAGGCTTTCCTGGTACTAGGCCTTCTGGCCTCCAGAATGACATCCATAACAGCTTTGGAGAGAGGCATTACTTGCTTGACTAAGGAATCTTCCATGCAGCTAGGTTAGAGGTCTTTAGCTGGCTGTGTATTATTTGTTTGTTGTGCTGAGTCAGCAGATGTGGGTTTTGAAGCAAAATCCAGGGTGGTTCTTGTGCTAAGCTCCTTAAGATTGGGTACCAGTGCTGGCGTGGCCAGTCTGGTGCAATCAGGATCATCTCTGGGTCTTCCTGCATGGCTTTTATGAGTACCTTTGACAGGAGAGGTAGTGGTGGGAAAGCGTATATTCGTAGGTTCTCCCAGCTGAATGAGAGGGCATCCACTTTCCATGCTTGTGGATGGTATCTCCTTGTGCAGAATTTTTGTAGCTGGCAGTTTATTGGGGATGCAAACAGATCTATGTCCGGGATCCACCATTTCTGTGTTATCATTCTGAATATATGTGGATTCAACTCCCATTCGTGGGGATCCATGATGTTTCTGCTTAAGTCGTCTGCCAGTGTATTTTTCTCTCCTGGCAGGAATTGCGCTTGCAGATGAACTTGAAGGTTTATAGCTGTGTTGCATAAGGTCATAGCTTGTCTGCATAGGGGTAGGAGCGAGTGCCCACTTGCTTGTTTATGTACCACATAACTGTGGTGTTGTCTGTCTTTAGTAGTAGTTGTCCTGGATGCAGCAGGTCCTTGAAAGCTACAAGCGCATTTTGTACAGCAAGCATCTCTTTTTGATTGATGTGAAGATGCCTTTGTTCTGCGGTCCACGTGCCCTGAATACATTTGCCTGCCGTGTGTGTTCCCCAGGCGTAATCCGATGCATCTGTTGTCAGTGTTTGCCTGGCTGTGGGTTGTGTAAAAGGCTGTCCCTTGTGGAGGTGACAAGCTTGCGCCCACCACTGAAACTCCTGTTGAAGGCAAGGGATTAGTGGTATAACTAACTGTTTCCAAACTTTGACAGTGTTGAGACCATACATTCTTTAGGTACCATTGTAGTTTCCTCATATGCAGTCTGGCATATGAATTAGTAGTATGCAGGATGCCATGTAACCCAAGGCCTGCAGAATTTTTCTTGCAGGGAGCTGGGTTTTTGTTGCCATCAATTGAAAGTATTGAATCAGATGTCCTTGTTTGTCTGGCGTGAGATAAGCCACCTGGGCCATTGTGTTCAAGCTGGCACCCAGGAATATAATCTCTTGTGAGGGCACTAGTTTTGATTTCTTTTCGTTTACTGTGTACCCCAGGCAACTTAACTTTTTTTACAAATGCCAGATGCTTTAGAAGAAGGTCCTTGCTCTCTGCTTGTATCAGGCAGTCGTCCAGGTACGGATAAATCTGAATTCCTTTCTGTCTGCAAAATGCAATTACTGGTGCCAGGCACTTTGTGAAGACCCTGGGCGCAGTAGATAAGCCAAAGGGCAGTGCAGAGAATTGGTAGTGCATTGAACCAGCTATGAATCTGAGGTATCTTCTGCACTTTTGTCTGATAGGGACATGCAGGTATGCCTCTGAGGTCCAAAGTCACGAGCCAAGCTTTCTTGCCCAGCATGGGAAGAAGCTGCTGTAATGTCAACATTTTGAATTTCGGAACATCCAGGTAACTCTTTAGAGATGAAAGATCCAGAATGGGCCTCCAGGCTTTGTCCTTTCTGGGTACCAGAAAGAGTCGAGTAAAATCCTTGTCCTTGCTCCTGTGATGGTACCTTTTGAATAGCTCTCATATCCATGAGTGCTGTAATTTGTTTTTGAACCTCTGCCCATTGACCCATTGATTTGGTGGCAGATTTGGCATTCCTTTTAACCTTGGCAGAGTGTGAAAGTGGAACCTGTAACCTTGAAATACAATGTTGAGAACCCATTTGTCTTTGGTGATCATTTGCCAATTGTGGTAGAAGAGTGCCAGTTTTCCTCCCAAGGGGGGCTGCCAAGACGGATTTGTTTGGCAGCTTTAGTGGGAAGTCATTGGAGCTGCTTTTTATATGGTTGTGGCCTGTCTTCCCCTTCTTTCTGGCCTGATGCAACCCATTGTCGAGGCCTGTAAGGACCTTGTGTTTGACCTCTACTTCTTGGACGTCTGTATCTTCCCCTTTGAGGTCTGTCTGTAATTGGAAAGGACCAATTCTTAGTTGGCCAGTTTCTGCTAAATCTAGGAGGTTGAACCTGTAAGAAATCCTTCACTGTTTGCATAGATTTTGCCTTATCCTCCATTTTCTTTAGTACCTCTTCTGCCTTAACTCCAAATAACACATCCTGCTGCAAAGGTGCATACAATAATTTTGCTTTAACATGATCTGGTAATGTATGTTCTTTTAACCAAGCATGGCTTCTAATGACAGAACCTGTAACTGCTGCTCTGCAGGAGGCCTCTAGAGAATCAAAACCACATTGCAAAGTATGCTTTTCCCACTTGTTCAGCTGCATTTCTTTAAAATTAGGAGGATCTGATTCTGGAAGCATTTTTTTGTTTTAACTGAGACAGTAAAAATTGCTGATATTTTAGCATGTGAAACTGAAAATTTAAGGCTCTCCTTGCTAAAGTTGCGGACGTATATACTTTCTTTCCCCATCTGTCTAATGCTCTGGAATCTGTCAGAGGGAACTGGATTCTTGGCTGATGAGGCCTTAACTTCTTTGGGTCCCTGAGAAATAGTTTCAGGGTCAGCTACAGGGCTTTTATAAAGAAATGTATGTGAGTCAGGGACTCTGTAGTATCTGTCAGGTTTAACAGGGGCTGGAGGTAAGGAATCAGGATTTAAGCTGGATTCAGTATACACATCATCCACAATATCTAACACTGGCGGAATAGCAAGGGGTCTGTGTTGAGGTAATAAAAGGAAGTCTGAGCCTTTTCTTGGATTCTGAGTAATCCTGGCCTTCCCAGTGGAAATTCTCCCTCATGGTATGTAGGGTTTCCCAAAAGGAGTAGTCCTCAGGCGGTGAGGCTAATGGAATTGATTCCTCAGCATCAGAATCCTCATAAGGGTGTAGAGTTATCCTAGGTCTGAGGATGAATCAGAAGGGATGGACATCTGGTCGGATGAGTCATAGTCTGCATCCTGTCTAGGCCTTTTATCAGGAGGGGGATGGGACCCCCTGATCAGAGTAATTAGGTCTTCGGCCATTTTCAGCATTTGTTTCTTAGGCATGGAGGCCTGTCCTGGAGAATGCTGTATTTGTTTCTTTGACTTTAAAGGAGGCTTAGACTTAGCTGAGGGTTTAATGCTTAACTGAGTAGGTCTGAAGACACCCTCTCTGTAGCTGTGGGTTGCTCAGCTACTCCGGATCCCTCTGAAAGGTTAGTCTTGGTAGGCTGAAGAGCTTTTGGGTCCGAAGGCCCAGCCATCTCCACGTGGGAGTCAGAGGCGGCTTGTGGTTCTACAGAAGTGGTCGTCAGGGGCTGCGAAGGCGCCTCGCTGAAAACTGGTGACTGGCCTAGAAGAGGCTTCATTAGTCAATTTTGGGCCTCGGATGCCTATCCTTGTCTTTGCGTTTGTTGTGTATTTCGGTCATCGGAAGTTCCGACGGCATGGTATAAAGTACAGTTTTGTACCTACCATAAATGTAGATGTCCGATAGGTATGCATCTGCAGTCATAACATATGGGTTGTCCCGCCTCAGGCAGCCCTTCGGTCGGCCGGATTCCAAAGTCTGGGTCTGGCCTCGGCTGATGTCGCACTTTCCCCGATGCTTCTGG
The DNA here is from genome assembly GCF_019279795.1 of Protopterus annectens. Lineage (NCBI taxonomy): Eukaryota > Metazoa > Chordata > Ceratodontiformes > Protopteridae > Protopterus > Protopterus annectens. The sequence goes on from NC_056737.1 coordinate 1,372,539,876, forward strand.
GGTATAAAGGCATTAGCCGACGCCATTTTCCTCAGTGTTTCTTGCCCCAGATGCCAGGTGCCCTCTAGGAAGGCTAAATTTGGATAAATGTTGAATGTTCCAAACAGTAGCAAAAAATATATATATATATATATATATATATATACATATATACAATCAAATAAATACACCATAATAGATTCCCCCAGCTAGATGAAAGAGGGGTAAGCACCCTAGGAATACCACAGAGGGGAAGGAGGGTGGGTAATCCTGACTGCAGATGCATACCTATCGGACATCTACATTTATGGTAGGTACAAAACTGTACTATGTCCTTCAAGGATGTATCTGCAGTCATAACATATGGGTAGAATACCATAGCCAAACTGAGGGAGGAGGTACTAAGATAAAGATGGTGTAGTTAAGATCCCCTGTAAAACTGCAGTTGCAAAGCCTGCTCGGGATCTGGAGTATAAAGGTAGATTGTAATGCTTGGCAAATGTATGCACGGAGCTCCAAGTAGCAGCTTCTAAAACGTCCCTGGTAGCCACCCCTCGTAGGAAAGCTGTAGTGGTGGCTGTGGCTCTTGTGGAATGAGGCCTGATGTTTTCTGGAGCTGTCTTTCCATGAAAAGAGTAGCAAAAGCGAATGCAATTTCCTATCCATTTTGAAATTGCCTGTTTGGAAATTGCTTTTCCTTGCACCCCAGTTGCATATGCTACAAAAAGTTGGTCAGTTTTTCTGCTGGTTTTAGTTCTGTCCAGATAGTAGCGCAGTTGTCTGTGTACATCCAAGGTGTGCAAAAGTTTTTCCCCCTTGTTCTGTGGGTTAGGGAAGAACGTAGGCAAATGAATAGCTTGGTTCAAGGATACCCTGGATACCACATTTGGCATGAAAGTAGGATTGGTTCTCAGAGACACTCTATCCTGGTGAAAAATAAGGAAAGGCTGCACTGCCATTAATGCCTGTAACTTGGATACTCTTCTTGCTGAAGTGATTGCCAGAAGGAAAGCAGTTTTCCAAGATAAGAACTGTAAGTCTGCTGATGCTGCTGGTTCAAAAGGAGGTAGTGTCAATTTTTCCAGCACAAAATTGAGATCCCATGCAGGCAGAGGGGGTCTCCTTGGAGGTTTTACATTTTTGATCCCTCTCAAAAATTGTCTGAGAAGAGGGTGAGAGAAGATAGGAGGATCCATATTGTATTCTGCTGAAATTGCTGAAGCATGTATCTTAATGGAAGAGTAGGACAGGCCCTTATGGAACAATTCTGCTAAGTATTCTAGGATGTGTGCTAGGTTTGCCACTGTGACATCTGTACCCTTTGATGTGCTCCAAATGAGGAATCTCTTCCATTTAGCTGAGTATGTCTTCCTTGTGGAGGGTCTGCGAGCCTCCAGGATAATGTCCTTGACCCTCTGAGATAAGACAGTTTGGTTTGGTTTTAAGCAATTTTTCAGGCAGTTAGCTGCAGTGTTTTCAAGTTTGGATGTAGGGTCTTGAAATTGTTCTGCGTTAGAAGAAGAGGCCATAGGGGTAGAGGCCATGAGTTCGCCTGAGACATGCTTCTCAGTAGCGGATACCAGTGCTGCCTTAGCCAGTCCGGAGCTATTAGTATCACCTTTGGCTGTTCCTCCCTGATCTTCAGTAGAACCTTGTATATCAATGGGAGAGGTGGAAATGCATACACTGTTAGGGCATTCCAGCAGAAAGAGAGAGCGTCCACCCTCCAGGCTTGTGGGTGGTATGTCCTTGAGCAGAATTTCTTCAGTTGGTGGTTGAGTGGGGAGGCGAACAGGTCTATCTCTGGCATTCCCCATTTCTTTATGAGTTTGAAGATGTCTGGATGCAGCATCCATTCGTGAGCATCCATGGTAGTTCTGCTTAAGCTGTCTGCTAGTGAATTCTCTTTTCCTGGTACAAATTTGGCCTGCAGCTGGATATTGAGATTCAGGCCTAGGTTCCACAGATCCATTGCCATCCGGCATAGAGGGTAGGAATGCGTGCCTCCCTGTTTGTTTATGTACCACATGACCGTGGTGTTGTCTGTCCTTATCAGCAGATGTCCTTGCTGGAGGAATGATTTGAATGCCTCGATTGCCTGCTTCACTGCCAGCATCTCCTTTTGGTTTATGTGCAAGTTTAGCTGGTCTTGAGACCATAGACCTTGGATACATTTGTCCTCCATGTGTGCTCCCCATCCTAGGTCTGAGGCGTCCATGGTGATGGTCTGCTTTGGTTGTGGTTTGCTGAAAGACAACCCTCTGTTGGACTGGCAGGCCTGAGCCCACCACAGGAATTCCTTTTGAAGGCATGGAATGATTGGTATCATGGTTTCTAGACTGTGCCTGTGTTGAGACCATACATTCCTTAGGTACCACTGTAATTTCCTCATATGCAGCCTGGCATGCGGGATCAAGATTATGCAGGATGCCATGTAACCCAGGGCCTGCAGGACTTTCCTTGCAGTAAGCTGAGCTTGTCTTGTCAAAGTCATGAAGTAATCTGGAAGTTGCTTTTGTTTTTCTTCTGTGAGAAAAGCCATCTGAGTTATTGTGTCCAGATCCGCACCCAAAAAGGTTATCCTTTGGGATGGCACTAGTCTTGACTTTTGGATGCTGACTGTGTATCCCAAGGCCTGTAACAGGTGTATGATATAGGCCAAATCCTTTATCAATTTTGTCTTGTTATCCGCTTGTATAAGGCAGTCGTCCAGGTATGGGTAGATTTGAATTCCCTGAAGCCTGCAATGTGCAATTACTGATGCCAGGCATTTCGTGAATACTCTGGGCGCAGTAGATAAGCCACAGGGCAATGATGAGAATTGATAATGCTCTGATCCTGCAAGAAATCCGAGGTGTCTTCTGCAATCTGGTCGGATAGGGACGTGCAGGTATGCCTCCTTGAGATCTAGAGTCACCAGCCAAGACTCCTTGCCCAACATGGGAAGAAGTTGCTGTAGGGTCAGCATTTTGAATTTTGGCACAATGAGATATGTGTTCAGTGTGGACAAGTCGAGAATAGGCCTCCATTGGGTTTCTTTTCTTGGTACAAGGAATAGTCTGGAGTAAAATCCTTGGCCTTGTTCCATAGATGGTACCCTTTCTATGGCTTTCATCTGAAGTAAATTGTTGATTTGTCTTAAAGCCTCTGGCTTCTGGTTTGGTGGAAGGTTTGGCATTCCGCTCCTTTTTGGTAAAGTGTGGAAGTGAAAACTGTATCCTTTGTCTATTGTTTGCAATGTCCATGTGTCCTTTGTAATGCCATGCCAGTTTTTTGAGAATAAAGCCAGCTTTCCACCCAAGGGAGCTTCCAGTTGTTCCCTGGTAGGCGGAATCAGAGTCAAGTCATTGTGTCTGTCCTGTGGTAGTGGTTGTAGTTGCAGCTGTGGCACTAGTCCTCTGGTTGGCAGGCTGCCACTGACGACCCCTGCAGGCACCCTTTGATTGACCTCTGCCTCTTGGGCGTCTATTCCTGCCCCTCTGTGCTCTGGAGGTGTCTGGAAAGGACCAATTATTTGAAGGCCAGTTTCTGCTGAACCTCGGAGGTTAAACCTGCAGAAATTCCTTTACTGTTTGCACAGATTTTGCTTTTTCTTCCACTTTCTTTAGAATCTCCTGTGCAGGGGAGCCAAATAAACTTTGTTTCTCCATTGGAGCATCTAGGAGTTTAGCCTTGACATGGTCTGGCAAGGATTGCTCTTTTAGCCAGGCATGCCTATGAATTACTGCCCCAGTCATAGCTGATCTAAATGAAGCCTCCAGTGCATCATAGCCACATTTTAAGAAATGATTACTGACCTGCTGAGAGTTGTGTAACAAATCCTGAAGGAATTTACGGTCTAAAGGGTCAGGAGAAGAAAGCTTTTTATTCAGCTGATCTAACAAATATTCTTGGTACTGTATCATATGGAATTGACAGTTTAATGCCCTGGCAGAAAGAGTAGCAGATGTATAAACCTTTTTACCCCATCTCTCTAATGCTCTTGACTCTCTTTCAGAGGGTAGGGGATTTTTGGCAGTGGCAGCTGCAACACCTTTTGGGCCCTGAGAAATAGTTTCTGGGTCTGCAGCATGGGCTTTATACAGGTGGAAGTGAGAATCCGGGACCCTGTAATATCTGTCAGGTTTTGCAGGGGCCGGGGGAAGAGAATCAGGGGCAGAACTGACATCATTATACACATCATCAATTACAGTTAGCACAGGTGGTATGGCTAAGGGCCTATGCTGGGGCAAATGTAAAAAAGTCCTTAATCTTTTTCTAGAATCAGAAAAATCCTGACCCTGCCATTGAAAGTGTTCCCTCATTGAGTGCAAAGTCTCCCCAAAGGAAAATTCTTCAGGAGGGAGGCCAAGGAATAGAGTCTTCTGCATCTGAATCCTCATAAGGCGAATAGGCCCCTTCCTGATGGTCTGACAATTCAGATCCATCCGAGGAGTAATCAGAGAAGAGAGGTTCAGAGGGATCAGTCCTAGGCCTTTTGTCAGGTGGAGGTTGGGAGGTCCTGTCTGGGTGAGGTTGGGAACCCCTAATCAAGGATATAAGGTCCTCAGCAAGACTGAGAATCTGAGAGCTTGAGGAAGGCCTCTGTGAAGTAGATTTGGCAGGTAAAGCTTTTGAAAGTTTGGCAGCTTTAGCCCTGGAGAAGGCCTTAATAGACATAGAAGCAGGGGGCCTAGCTGCCCCACGTGCAGGTGTAGAAATGTCCAATGGAATGGTGTCGGACAATTCTTGAGCACTAGCTTTGGTAGGGATTTCTGAAGCAGACTCAGCCGGGGCCTCTCTGGCCTCGGTTGTCAGAGGTATGATTTCGGTAGAAGTAAGAACCGAGGACCCGGTTTCAGCCGAAACCGAGACACTTGCGGTAGGCCTAACCGTGGTTTCAGCCGAAACCATGGGGCATGAGTGTCGGTCCTTTCCGCGCTTTTGGCCATATGCGTAGTCGGAGTCTCCGACGGCATTTTCTATGCAAAAGCGGATCCGAAAAACTCTTCTGCAAACTCCGACCGACGTCTAAGAGTCCGTCGGTTGAAGGAGGCACAGGCTAAACAAGCTGATACGTCGTGGTCTGGGCCTAAGCAAGGAAGGCAGTAAGAATGGAAATCCTTATGAGGTATTTGTTTCCCACAAGTTAAACAATTATTTACTTTGTCTGACATCGGCTGAGGCAAGAAAGAGTCCACAATGGGGTACTTAGCTTTTTTCGAAGTCTTCGGTAGCTGAAATCTCTGGATCTGACCGACTGGCACTTGCGAACAGCTTCTGCTTCGGGCACCGCGTGGCAAGAAAGACTGAGGAAAATGGCGTCGGCTGATGCCTTTATACCCCAGAAGCTCGGACGTCGGGGAAAGTGCGACATCAGCCGAGGCCAGACCCAGACTTTGGAATCCGGCCGACCGAAGGGCTGCCTGAGGCGGGACAACCCATATGTTATGACTGCAGATGCATCCTTGAAGGACATCTGAATTTTCTACCAAAATAATGTCGGGCAAAATCAAACTGACGTTTAATAGTGCGCTTGTTAAACCTAGCACAAAACCGACAACCAGTAACGTTGTGGTTAGGGCCTAGGCATGGGATACAATAGGAATGGAAATCATTGCGAGGTATTTGCTTCCCACAAGAAATATAGTTATTAACTTTTACTGACATCGGTCTGAGGCAAGAAAAAGTTTCCCCAACGGGGTACTTAGCTTTGTAGAAGACTTCGGTTCTGGATTCGGAATGAAAATCTCAGGAGACGGCCGACCGGCACTTGCGAACTGCTTTTGCTTTGGGCACCGCACGGCAAGAAAGACTGAAGAAAATGGCATCGGCTGCATCTTATATACCCCTGTCGCACTGACGTCAGGGAGGAGGCGACAGCACTGACGCCGGACCAAGACTTTGGAACTCTGGCCGACTGTGGGACCACCTGATGGCAGGATAACCCAAGTGTAATGACTGCAGCAGGATAACCCAAGTGTAATGACTGCAGCAGTGTAACACGAACATCGTAAAGAAGTCCCGTGGGCCACTCGTGGATTACAGCGTCCCTCGGTGACTCCCCCTCCGAGGGAAGTAGGGCAAAATAGATGCTGCACTTGTTGTTCGATGGGGAGGCAAAAAGATCACAGCAAGGCTTGCCCCAGTGGCTGAAGATTTCTGTCGCCACCTCGGGGTTGAGACAACTGGTGAGGCATGACGTTGCATCTGCTCAGTTTGTCCGCAATCACGTTGGAGCTCCCCAGGATATGTGTTGCTATCAGAAAGTGGTTGGAAGCTATCACCCACTGCCAAATTCTCATAGCTTCTCAACACAGGGGGTAGGACCTTGTTCCTCCTTGCTTGTTGATATACCAGACCACTGACATATTGTCTGATTGAACTGCAACTGTCCCAGAAAGAAGAGCCAAATGAAAGGCCTTCAACGCTAGCAGCACAGCTCTCAGTTCCAGAACACTGATATGCAAGTGGGCCTCTAATGTGGACCATGTGCCTTGGACAGTCTTTCCCTGGAAATGACCCCTCCACCCAATCAGGGAAGCATCTGTGGTCACAATGGCTGTGGGCCGAGGGGATTGAATTGGGCGACTCCAGATTTCTGCGTCTGGCCTCATCCACCAAAGGAGGTCTTGTTTGCAGGAGTTGATTACATGAATCTGGTAACCTAGGGGATGATAGTTTGGAAACCATTGACAAAGGAGCCATTGCAGGATCCGCATATGCAGCTTTGCTACAGGCACTATTGGGATTGAAGCTGCCATAGATCCTAGGGCCAGAAGAACTTCCCTTGCTGAGACTTTTGTTTGAGAGAGTATCACTTGGAGCTGAAGCCTCAATCGGTGGAGTCTGTGAATTGGGAATGATATCAGGTAAAATACGGATCTGTGCTGGTCTGGTGGGACTGGTTGGATGACTTTTTTGAGAAAGCTTTATAATCTCTGAAGTGGCTTCTTCCCTTTGATTGGGTGGAACTTCGGGAAGTTTCCTTGGAAGGTTTGGTTGACAAGAAAGGGGAATGGTGTAACCTCTGATAATGCTCTGCACCCAACAATCTGTGGTGATATATTGTCAAGTAGTTTGGTGCAGAGAGAAATGACCACCGACTGCTTCCAGAGGTAAGCAATCAGGCTGCTCCTCAGGAGCGCTGGTAAGGCTGTCCAGAAAAGGAATCTCTGGAACCTTGGTTATGAGGACCCCCCCTCTGCCTTTATAGAGGTGTCTTCCGGAACTGTTAGCCCCTCTGCCCCTGGGGGTATCATCACCACGTGCAGCAAGGAAAGGACCCTGAGATTTTTTGTGCCACAATTTTCCACTCCTCTGGTTCCTGGAGAAGGTACGTTGAGGGTTGGAAAACCGTAGACCTACAGCAGACAGGGTCTTTCCATCTTGCTCGCACCTGGCTAGATTGTCCTTTACTTTGGAACCGAAAAGGGATGAATCTTCGATGGGAGCATTCAGAAAGGAAGACTTAAAGGGATCTGCGAGGTCACAAATGCGCATCCAGGCATGACGCTTCATGACAATGCCCGAACCTGCTGTTCTAGCTGCCCCTTTGGTCGCATGTGACAGCAACCTCATAGACGAGTTGGATTTTGATTCCAGGGTTGCGAGCTGCGAGGCCAGTGTGTCCTGGACCTCATCAGACAATTGTCCTGTTGAGTGTCCCAGAGTTCGGAGATCAAGTCCCTCTGCAGCCAGTTCAACCAGAACTATTACACCACATAAAAAATTCAAACACAGGAAGAGCAAACTATAAAAAAATGAAGTCTAAAGCCCACCTTCATTTTAATATGCCAGTGGTTAACTCCATCAGTCAACAAACCAATGAGATCATTTTTACCCAACACAAATATTCCTTGCCTTCCTCAAAGTTGCAGGTTTATTTACATCACATCTTCTGCTGACATTAAGAGAAACTCCCTAATGCCGACTGCTGGTTTGATACGCTATAGTCAACAGGTGTGTGAGAACAATCCCTGGGGTTGGGGAATATGCCTTTTTCCCCAGGGATCATGCAATCTCGGAGTTAGTATGTATAACTAGCGAAGAGTGTGGGGGGTGTAGGGGGGCTTTCATGTTTTAAAGTTTGCCTGCAGCAAGGTTACTTCTCAGAGCATGTGTAAAGCATATCAACGTCAGCGTTTGATAAGTTAGACTATTTCAGGTACATCCATGTATACCTATAGGAGTCCACTTCTTAATTTCGAATGATCAGAATCTCGAGATTCATAATCAAGAGAAAAAAAAAAAAAGACAACTGCTAAAAGTATGTTTTTGCAGGGGGGCTTGCCCCCCTGCATCTACTATACCCCCCTGCAACCTAAATATACTAAGTCCGAGATTGTCGTACAGTAAACAGAATGGCAATGTACAGTACTATACAGTGCGGAATGGGAATATTACTGTTCTCTTCACTGTAGCGTGATCTCAGAGTTAGTATACTTAAGTTGCAGGGGGGGGTGGGGGGAGAGCAGGGGGGCTTGCCCCCCTGCAAACGCAGTTTTAGCAGTTGTCATGGTTTTCTTTTTATTTCTTAATTTCGAGATTTCAAAACCTCAAGATTCTGGGTTCGTTATTATGAATCTCAAGATTCTGATCTTTTGAAATTAAGAAGTGGACTTGCCTATAGATATAGATATAGATATATATATAGATATATATATATATATATATATATATATATATGGATATTACACACATACATATATAGAATGGTAGCTAGAGTGAGGGTAGAAGGAGGCAGCTGCCCTGGGTACAAAGTGTTAGGGGGTGTGATCAGTCAATCCAATTAGTTCTTCAGTGCAAACGGGCTCCTAAATGCAGGTATTGCATTTGTGGCAAAACTGAAGTGTTGTAAATTGTTGCAATTGCTTGGTACAAATGTAGCAAGTAGTTTGATACAATTTAAAGTAATGAAAAAGCTTTTTTTTTCCTCTTCTATTTATTTATTTATTTTTTTGTTCTTGAAGTGTGGAAGAGATGAAAATAATGTGCTTACCATAACAACAGAGCTTTGTTGTCCTCTTCCGAACTCAACTAGTTGTACTGGAGCTGAAGCTTGCAAATAAACTTTGGTTCAAAGACTCAAGCACCCCTCCTCTCCTATACTGCATCACCACCCCATCTGCCCATAGACAGAGTTTGCTTACAAGTAAAATTATCAATCCTGAAACAGGAAACATTACTAAGCAGAAAACTGTAACCACAAACAGCAATCTAAAAAGGGATTGAACGGCTCCAGGAAGGTGCGCCATAAATGGTAATCATCTGAATAGAAATGGTCATTGGGAAGGCTGAGATGGAGGGAAGACAACGTAGCTCTATTACAACAGTAAGTATACAACTTCCATATCAGATGTCTTTTCCATCCTCCTCAACACGTGGAAGAGTCTCCAGCTAGAATAACCCCAGAGGCACTAGGGAAGGATATTAGGGTGAATACTAGACAAACAGAAAGCTCTCTACACAGTTTGTACATCATGCTTATAATGAAAGATTAACAATATGAACTGTAGATCATGTAGCTGTTGCACAAATATCAATAGACACTGCTAAAAAGACTGCTGAAGCTGCAGCTGTTCTAGTAGAAAGGGCCTTTGTTTAGAGGGTAGTTCACAATCCCTTAGCCCTGTAAACAAAGGTAATACAATCTGACAGCCACCTGGACAGGGTAACCTTAGACATGTTGGAACAAAACAGCCTTGGTAAAGGAGACAAACAGTGAATCACTTATTTTAAAGTACTTTGTGTGCTGTAACTAAAAAGGAACCGGACAGGTAACATCGAAAGAATTAAGCAAATATTCACCTTAATTTGAGAAATTTGGAAAGACAACTGGTGAGTACACAGACTGGTTTAAGTCAGTCTCTGAAGCCATTTTGGGGAATTAAGGCTGGGTTGGCTCTGAGGGGAACTCTATCCTCAAAAAACTAAACAGGGAGGCTTACATGAAAAAGTCTGTTATGCGGAAATCCTCCTGGCCAATATTACTGCCACCAGAAAAGCTTTCAAAGACAGAAACTTCTGATTTGCCAAAGCTGCAGGTTCAAGAGACACCGTAGTAAGACTCTGCAAAAGAAGTATCCTGGGCAAAACTCGGTTACTTTTGAAACCAAAAATGTTCTCCAATCTTCTGGCTAAAAAAAAAAAAAAAAAAAAGGACAAGCAAAACGTGAAAAAAACTGATTCCAATGGCAGACAATGTTTTGCCATATGGCTCACTTCTGGCTACAGTATCCTTGACATTGGGTTCAAATAAGGATGACCCAACGGAGGGGACGTTCTTGAATGTTTCAGGCTGGTAATGCCTAAAACAGGCACTATTATGGGTGGATAAAGTTTTAGCCAAAAGGCCTACGGTGGACAGGTGCAGACCATCCCTGGCAAAGCAATGTGGTCTTTCAACCATATTTATTTGCAGAGCTTTTTGCCCAGGGCCTCCGCTGAAAATGGATACAATCATCCAATTGGACTTCCTTGATAAACAAATATCAATAACTAAACATTCTCACAGATTGAGAAATATTGTAACCCCTTCAAATGACACAAAAAACTAAGCCAATTATTAAAGTCAATTACCTTCTGTCCATACCCATATTTAGAGAAAACATAATACTGCTTAATGCTAGGCTCGTACCAGCCTGGGACACAGTCCAAGAGCTCAAACATCTCACTCTTCATAAAGTCACAGAGTTTTGAATCTCAGATCATTCACTCCCATCACATGGACTATGACTTGAGTCATACTGGTACTTGTGGTTCAGTAATCTGAGCTTGTGTGTGAAATGACAGATCCTTGCCCTGACAGGCAAATGACTGTAGCCTTCTCCTTGCTCAGTCTGGTCAGTAGAACACTAGTGCACCTCAAAATGGAGTTTCTTATGACAAAAATGTTGGATTGTACGATGGGATGAATTATAGGCTTAGCTTTAGAGGAGCAGAGTTGAGGCTGAATGTGCCATGGTGCGTGTTACTTTAATAGTGTGTATTTGTCAGGGTACTGATTACTGTATTTGAGAAGTCTTTGAAGTTTTGCATTGGGTAGACTACTTTTAACTGCCTCAGCATGTGTTTGTCCTGTAATGTGTGGCAGATATTGTGTAGTATTATAATGTTGTGACAACCTATTTATCTGTAGTGGCTGTGTGAGACAGCTCTGCCTCCACAGACAGGGTAAAAGTACAGCTCTCACATACCGCTATCAAATTATTTAAGAAGTAGGTGGCTGTCAGAAAGCATGGGACAATTGTTACATTGTTTCACAACTCACATTTCTACTAGGCTGACTACAGACAGAAGGAAGTGCTGATATATGGTTTCAGGTACATATGCACAGGGTTTCAAGGGGTGTGTTATCATAGGATTTATGCTCCTTTTTGTGAAATTGCTGTAAGGAAGAACAGATTTGCTTATGGTGCTAGTTGGTTAAAAATAAATGGAGTAATTTCATGGAGGGGTGGCCTCTTTGTGCAAACCTGGTGTTTACCAATATCTACATGTATAGGAACTCTTGGGAAGTTTTTATAAGGGAAATGCATTTCTAAGCAACTGCGTCTGCAGCGCAGTTGCATGATGAGCTATGTTGCGCAAACAAGAGGACTTTATATAGGCAGAGAAAAACAACAAACAAACTAGCCCACTGGCTAATAGCATACACACATACTGAGGTCAGAAACAGACGGATTCCCAGCTCAGAAAATACCTGGCTACCCTTTCCACTAGAACACAGATCAGAGACATCCTAATGTAAAAACACTGCTGGTGGCTCCCGAAATGTTGAAACTACCAAAGTTACAACTATAAAAACCAAACAGAAGTGCAGGAACTCAGTAAACAGCTGTAGCAATTATCTAAGTCAATAAAAGTTAGAACAGAAAGAGAGAAAGGACACAGTGAGTAATGCACATATATTAAAGCAGCACTAGTACTTTTCAAGACAAAGTGCAATTCAGCAATATGGAGTAAATATTCAGATCTTGATGTATATGGATTCAGCACAATAGTCAAATGCAGTGGTAAAAGCAATTAAGTGCAGTTTTAAAGTGCAAAAGTTCTGTAAAAATGGATGGATCAGAATTCTGTAAGAACCCCTATAGCACTAAACCACTGGTGGACCCACTCCTCAACAGCTTCAAACGGAGCCTAGCGAATAGCAATGTCCCATGGAAGTGACACACAACTGTTATGATGCCACTCTACAAGGGTGGACCCACCACTGACTCTGGGAATTATGGACTTAGCCTAACATGTCTTGTATGCAAAGCACTGAAATGCAATTTAACTGCCTTAGTTCACTATATCATCAAAAACCTCATCACACTTGAAGCCCCAGCAGTGTCTTTGTCAAGGGTAGATCCTGTCTAATGAGTCTTGTGAACTTGTTTGAAAGGGCTACTCAGTCCACAGACAGTGGGTCAGCTGTCAACACAGTGTACCTTGATTACACCAAAGCATTCAATACCATACCCACATCCAAATATAATAAACAAGCTGAAGAAGCTCCTAACTGACGTGCATGTGGTTTGGTAGTTATCCAACTGGCTTAGGAAAATAAATCAGAGTAAGAGTAGAGGGTGCATTTCCTGAGTGCATGAAGATGACCAGTGAAGTTATACAAGGATCTGTGCTGGAAAGTACAGTTGCGTACACTTACCATAAATGTAGATGTTAGAGTGTATTCACTGGTACAGTCATCACATTTAGGTTACCCCTGCCAGGGTAGCCCTCAGCCGGCCCGAATACCAGGGGCTTAGTATTTCTGCGTCAGTTGCTGTCGCATCAGGACTGACGTCAGGTCATCAGTAGTATAAAGTAAGGCAGGCGACGCCATTCCATCAGTTTTTCTTGCATTAACCTGCAGGAGCCCCCAAGTAGGAGCCAGGTTCTGGTGGAAGAACCCCACCAGCAGAAAGTAAATATCAGTATGCCTCTTGTAAGGAAAGAGAAGCAGAGGGGAATGGAGGGAGGGAAACCAGGACTACAACAGTGAATACACTCTAACATCTACATTTATGGCAAGTGTATACAACTGTACTAGGTTCTTTGTGTTTCACTGTTACAGTCATCACATTTAGATCGATTCCCAAAGCTGAGGAAATGGGTGGAGGCAGTGAAGGAAACAAGGGGCTGGCAAGGATGCCCTGAAAGACTGCAGAGGCAAACCCTGCTCTGGATTTTGAGAAGATAGGCAGGTGGTAATGTTTAATAAAGGTGTGAACAGATGTCCAGGTGGCAGCCTCCAGGATGTCCCTGGTGGGGACACCACTGAGGAAAGCTGCGGAGGTGGAGGCTGCTCTAGTGGAGCGAGTCCTGACCCCCTTGGGGGGAGGCTTTCCATGTTGCTTGTAGCAGAAATGGATGCAGTGTGCTATCCATTCGAAAATGGTTTGTTTGGAGATGGCTTTGCCCTCTGCCCCTGCAGCAAATCTAACCAGCAATTGATCAGACTTTCTGAAGGATTTAGTCCTGTCTAGACAGAATCTGAGCCATCTGTGCACATCTACAGAGTGCAGTATCCTTTCCCTCTTGTTCTGTAGGCTAGGGAAAAAAGGTGGGCAAATGAATGGATTGGTTGAGAGCCACGCTGGAAACCACCTTGGGCATGAAGGATGGGTTAGTCCTGAGGGATACCCTGTCAGCATAGATGGTGATGAAGGGTTCCACAGCCATGAGTGTTTGCAGCTCGAAGACCCTTCTGGCTGAAGTGATGGCCAGAAGGAAAGCTGTCTTCCAGGAGAGAAATTTTAGCTCTGCTGAAGAGGCTGGTTCGAAGGGGGGGGGGGGGGCAAGGTGAGGTTTCCAACACAAATTAAGGTCCCAAGGTGGGGGTGGTGTTGTTCTGGCTGGTCTCAAGTTGCTAGCCCCTCTTAGGAACTGTTTGATCAGAGGGTGTGAGAAAAGGGGCTGCTCTGTGGGAAATGAGCAGAGATAGAGGCATGAATTTTAATAGAGGAAAAAGAGAAACCACTGTGTAGCAGGGTCAGCTAAGTAATCCAGGATGGGAGAGGGAGGGAGGGCTGTGCCGTATTGGCTCCCTTAGCCTGAATTCAGGTGCAGAACCTTTTCCATTTGTCAGCATAAGACTTTCTAGTGCTAGGGCGTCTGGCCTCACATATAACATCTAGAACCTGTTTACTGAGGTTGGCAGATTGATCGGGGGTTAGGGAATAAGCCAAGCTACCAAATTGAGGGTCTGCAATTGGGGATGCACAAATTCTCCTTTCCTCTGGGTCAGGAGGGTTGGAATCTGAGTGAGATGCCAAAGTGGCAGTGGGGGACAGGCTGCGCAGCAGTGGGTACCAGTGCTGGTGAGCAGTCTGGAGCAATAAGAATTGTCCTTGGTTTTTCCTCCTTTATTTTGAACAGTAACTTGTGGATGAGAGGTAGTGGAGAAAAGGCAATGACCGATACATTGACCCAGGGGAAGGACAGGGCATCCACTTTCCAGGCCATGCAATGATGCTCCCAGGCGCATAGCTTGCTGAGCTGATGGTTGGCGTGGGAGGCAAAGAGGTCGACCTTCGGGGTACCCCATTTCTGAGTTATTAGGGTGAAGATTCTTTTGTCGAGCAGCCACTTGTGTGGGTCCAGAAAATTTCTGCGCAAGTGGTCTGCCAGAGAGTTTTGAGACCCTGGTAGGAATTGTGCTAACAGGTGGAGTTGCATGGCAGAGGCTGTGTGCCAAAGGGTCATGGCCCAGCCTGCATAGAGGGTTGGAGTGAGTTCCTCCCTGCCTGTTGATATACTGCATCACAGTGGTGTTGTCTGTTTTGATCAGGAGAGCCCCTGGGGAGAGAAAGGGCTTGAAAGCTGTCATGGTAAGCTGGACAGCTATCATCTCTTTTTGGTTGATGTACAGATGGATTTGCTGTGGGCTCCATTGGCCCTATATGCACCTGCCGTCCAGGTGTGCACCCCAAGCACAGTCTGATGAGTCTGTGGTGAGGGTCTGGGTGGCGGGGAGTGGTGAGAAAGGTAGTCCCTTGTTGTGGGAGCATGCTGTTGCTCACCAAAGAAAATCTTTTCTGAGGCAAAGTATCATGCGTACAAGTCTCCAGGTCTTGAGTGTTGAAACCAAAGGCTTTTAGGTACCACTGATGTTTCCTCACATGCAGACTACTATATGGAATGAGTAGAATGCAAGATGCCACGAACCCCAGAGCTTGCAGGATTTTCCTTGCAGATAACTGGGGTCTGGTGGCTAGTTGAGAGAAGTACGCTGTCAGGAAAGTTTGGTTTTCTGGTGTAAGGAAGGCCATCTGGGATGCTGTGTCCAGGGCTTGCTCCAAGGAATATAATCCTTTGAGTGGGTACCTGTTTGGATTTCTTTACACTGATTGTGTACCCTAGGGAGGTTAGTAGGGACTTTACAAAGGCCAGGTGCTTGAGCTGCTTTTCCTGGCTGTCTGCCTGAATTAGGCAGTCGCCTAAGTATGGGTGAATCTGGATATTCCTTTGTCTGCAAAAGGCAATGGCCGGAGCCAGACATTTTGTGAAAACTCTGGGAGCTGTAGATAAGCCAAAGGGAAATGCAGAGAACTGAAAGTGCAGAGATCCTGCCCTGAACTGGAGACATTTCCTGCATGATTCCCTGATAGGAATGCGGAGATAGGCCTCTTTTGGGACTAGGGTGGCTAGCCAAGCATCCTTGGAGAGCATGGGTAGCAGCTGCTCAAGGGTGAGCATTTTGAATTTTGGTATCACCAGGAAGGTGTTTAGAATGGATAGATCAAGGATGGGGTGTCAGGTGCCCTCTTTTCTCGGTACCAGAAAAGGTCTGGAGTAGAAACCTTGGCCTTTCTATTCTGCAGGAACTTGCTCTATTGCCCTCATAGAGAGCAGGGAAAGGACTTGCTTTTGCACCTTTGCCCACTGGTTTGGAGGTAGATCTGGGAACCCTTTTGGAGTTGGAAGGGTGTGGAAAGAAAATTTGTATCCCTGAGACACTATGTTGAGAAGCCAGCAGTCATTGGTAATGGTGGCCTAGGTGCTTGCGTGAAAGGAGTTTTCCTCCTAGGGGTAAGTGAAAGTGAGCAGAGGGAGATGGTGGGGGAGGACAGTCATTGTGCATTATTAGCATAAGGGGGTGGCTTGGAACTCCCTGTTTTTGAAGTGGAGGAAAGCCACTGTTTAGATCTCTGCATTCCCTGTGGTTGCTGTCTGGGAGGGGGGGGGGTCTGCTTCCACAGGGTCTGGGCTGACCTGATCTGGTGGGGGCAGGAAAGGACTAGTGCTTGGAGGAGCAATGCTTACTGAACCTGGGTGGCTGGACCTGAAAGAAATCCTTAACTGTCTGCAAAGATTTTGCTTTTTCTTCCATCTTTTTTAAGACCTCTTCTGCCTTAGTGCCAAATAAGTTGTCATTGTGCAAGGGGGCATCCAACAATTTAGATTTAACATGGTCTGGCAAGAGCTGTTCCTTAAGCCACGCATGCCTTCTAAGGACAAAACTGGTGACTGCTGCCCTACAAGAAGCTCCTGGGGCATCAAAACCACAGTGCAAGGTGTGTTTAGTTACCCGATTTGCAGAATGCATTAACTCTTGTAACTCTTTAGATTCTGCACAAGCAGGAAAGGAAGACATTTTCTGTTTTAGGAGTTCCAAGGTATGCTGCTGAAATTTTAGCATACGGAAATGGCAATTTAGTGCTCTGATAAGAGTAACAGAAGTGTATTCTTTTTTACCCCATCTGCCTAGTGCTCGGGAATCTCTATCTGAGGGGGTGGGATTCTTAGCAGAAGTTCTTTAATTCCTTTAGGCCATTCAGAAATTACCTCAGGGTTAGCAGTAGGATTTTTAAAAAATAAATTTGTGTGAGTCAGGGACTCTGTAATACCTGTCTGGTTTTCTGGGTGCAGGAGGGAGGGTGTCAGGAGTCAAAATGGATTCCAGGAAAGCATCCTCCACAACAACCAGGACTGGGGGAATGGCCAGGGGTCTGTGCATTGGAAGATCTAAGAATTCCCTGAGTCCAGACTGAGGGTAGTCCTGACTTTCCCATTGGAAATGCTCCCTTAAGGTATGAAGGGTTACCCCAAAGAAAAAGTCCCCTGGGGGAGAGGATGAAGGAATGGAATCCTCTGCATCAGAATACTCATAAGTAGAGAGGGGTTGCATGTCTTCATATTCAGATGCATCAGAGTCATCAGACTCCTGTTCAAACAAATCTACAGGGGACAGATCTCTTTCTTTTGGAAGGGGTAGCTTGGCTTCCCCTGATCAGCATGATAACATCTTCCACCATTTTAAGCATTTGAGATGGAGCCACGGAATCAGGTGCCTGAGACTGGGTCATCGGTTTCTTGGGTGTGGTTCGTACCCTGGGCCTAAGAAACTCTCTAGTTTTCGAAAGAATGGTAGATGCAAAAGAAGTTGTCGGATTGTGTCGAGAATCTGTAGTGCGAAGGACCCATCCAAGGGAGAGACAACCATAGGATCCTTAGTCAAAGAAGAGTTTTGCAGCATACCGGACTCCGAAAGGGTCTCAGTAGTGGCCTGTGAATCCACAGCAGCGGGCATCAGGGGCTGCGAAAACACCTCACTGAGGACCAGAGAACTGATGACTAGTTTAACTGAAACGTCGTCGGTAGGTTTGGACCTGTGCGGTCTGTCTCTGTCTATCTTTACTTTTTTGGAAGATCTGCTGTTGGATAGCTTACCAAAGCCATATCAGAATTAGAGGACTGTAAGTGGAAATATCTAGCTACAATAAGGGCCCGACTATGTATAGTTCTGGCGTTGAACAAAGCAGAGAAGCGACAGCAGGGAACATCGTGGTCTGGGCCTAAGCAAGTGACGCAGTAAGAATGAAAGTCTCGGTGTGGTACTTGCTTTCCATGGGCGAGATAATCGTTAACTTTTTCTGACATCGGTTATTGCAAGAAAAAAGGATGCCCAACGGGGTACTTAGCTTTAGAAGACTTCAGCCTCAGTTTGGAAGACGAAACTCGGGTAGCGGCCGACTGGCACTCATGCGAACTGCTTCTGCTTCAGGCTCCGCGGCAAGAAGACTGATGTAATGGCGTTGGCTGCCTTACTTTATACTACTGATGACACCTGATGTCAGTCCTGAAGCGACAGCAACCGACAAGGAAATACTAATCCCTCTGGTATTCGGGCCAGCCGGGGGCTACCCTGACAGGGATAACCCAAATGTGATGACTGCAACAGTGAAACATGAAGAACATCCTTTGGTTACTTGGGTGAAACATGAAGAACATCCTTTGGTTAATTGGGATCTACTTCTCAAATTTCCACTTATCAAATGAATATCTCTAATTAACAAATTTTGCAGATGACTTTTAGTTGGCAACTAATGTCAAGTTTCACCCGCGGCACAGTCATCTAAACAGGAACTTATACTGGTCAATGCCTGCTGTACAAAAAAATATGCTCTCACACTGACAAAAAGTGCAACACTGTAGCATTTGGTAAGCATTCTTGGATCCAGTTTACAGCAGAGATTAACCATGTCAAAATTAAAAGGCCATGAGAGACATAAGTACTTGCGTAGATAGCAACCTCATGTTACAAAGGTGGTTAGGAAATCTTTTTACCTTTTGTAGCTCACAGCAAAAGGTATTTCTTTCAGATAAAAAGTCCTCACCTCCTTGTACTCTATACTGATTAAAACCATCATTCAGTACAGTGAATTGTTCACAGAGACTTTGTACAAGTGGCTGTATAGAGGCCTCTGTACCTACTAGAAGTAAGCCTAAAAACAAATCACAACTGGTGGAATCCTAACCTTAATAGGTTATATAACAAAGGAAAAAAGTTATGGCTAAAATCAACAGCAGCACCTCCCATAACAGGGGCTTTCTAATTAAAACAAGAAATCAAGAGGTCTAATTATTACTATTAACAAGAAGTAGGTCCTGTTAGGACTTGCTAATGTCAAAAACGCAGCTTCAGTGGGCCGTAACAATATCTAGGGATGCCTCCTAACAACCTTAAAAACATGACTTATCAGGGCCACCTGAGTCACTTTTCAACTACAGCCTTAAAACAGGCTTTGTACAATGAGAATGGACGACTGCAATGGTTACCCCATTTCATAAGGGTGAACCATCAACAGACCCTAGAAACTACAGACCTATCCGACTGAATAATCTAATATGCAAAGCCATGGAATGAATTATCTTAGAAATGACAGACATGGCAACCTTCAGACAGGACACAACCCAGTTTGGTTTTGTCAAGGGAATGTCATGCCTACTAAGCCTGGTAGATTTCTTTGAGAAAGTCACCAAGGCAATGGATGAGGAAAAACGGTTCCTACCTGGACCTGGCTAAGGCATTCAATACAATATCCCACTCAGGTACAGTTGACAAACTCAGCAAACTGGACATAAAACCTTACATAACTCATTGGGTTGCCAGCTGGCTCTCAGACAGGACCCAGGAACTCCGGATTAGTGAGGCCACCTCCATTAAGAGGCTGGTCACAAAGCAGGGTACCTCAGGGCTCCAGGCATGGACAGCTCCTATCTGACATCTATTAAATTCAATGCTAAGAAATGCATTACAGTGCCTTTTGGGATAAATGCCATCTAAGCCAATTACTACACAGATAAGGCACCTCTAAGATTTGACATGGTAGTCAGGGATCTGGGAACATAAGTAGACTGTAATCTGCCCTTTGACCAACATAGGTGCATAGGTAAGTACTAGGCTAACAGCCCTTGCTGGCCATTTAAAGCATAGCCAATTTCCCTTTTTGGGCTCAAAGTAACTTAGCCCATTTGATCATAGATTGGCCTTAACCATCCCATGGCAGATAATTATGTATTACCTCCAATGAGAATTAACTGAAATTATTTGGCCAAGGCAGTAGAAAAATCATTCTATGTCAACATGTAAGAAAGAGCAGTCATCCAGGTCCAGTGGATGGCAAAGTGCCACTTTAGCCAGCCTGTATCAAGCCCATTAGAGTATAATTCCCTATGCAGCATATACTTGACCAGCAACAGTTGAAATGCCCACAAAAGTTCCTTACCAGGAGAATCCAGGGTATAAACACATTTTTCTATATGGATTGCCTTAAAGCCCTATCTCTAGATACACAGTTTCCTACAGGTTACTGAGGGGTGATCTATGCCTGGCATACAAGGCATCCTTGGATCCAGGTCTGATGGAACTTTTACACATCTGCAAAATGAACAGCATCAGAACTACTAAATCCATGGATTTAAATTTTGCTTGTGACATAAATAAGACATGTTGGCGAGACAGGTACGAGTCTCAGAGGATCCCCATGCTCAGGAAAGTACAGCTTTGTACCTACCATAAATGTAGATGTCCGATAGGTATGCATCTGCAGTCATAACATATGGGTTGTCCTGCCTCAGGCAGCCCCTCGGTCGGCCGGATTCCAAAGTCTGGGTCTGGCCTCGGCTGATGTCGCACTTTCCCCGACATCAGAGCTTCTGGGGTATAAAGGCATCAGCCGACGCCATTTTCCTCAGTGTTTCTTGCCCTAGATGCCAGGTGCCCTCTAGGAAGGCTAAATTTGGATAATGCTGAAAAGTTCCAAACAGTAGCAAATTATATATATATATATATATATATATATATATATATATATACAAACAAACAAATGCACCATAATAGATTCCCCCAATTAGCTGAAAAAGGGGTAAGCGCCCTAGGAATACCACAGAGGGGAAGGAGGGTGGGTAATCCTGACTGCAGATGCCTACCTATCGGACATCTACATTTATGGTAGGTACAAAACTGTACTATGTCCTTCAAGGATGCATCTGCAGTCATAACATATGGGTAGAATACCATAGCCAAACTGGGGGAGGAGGTACTAAGAGAAGGATGGTGTAGTTAAAATCCTCTGCAGAACTGCAGTGGAAAACCCTGCTCGGGATCTGGAGTATAAAGGTAGATTGTAATGCTTGGCAAATGTATGCACGGAGCTCCAAGTAGCAGCTTCTAAAATGTCCTTGGTAGCCACCCCTCGTAGGAAAGCTGTAGTGGTGGCTGTGGCCCTTGTGGAATGAGGCCTGATATTTTCAGGAGCTGTCTTTCCATGAAAGGAGTAGCAAAAACGAATGCAATTTCCTATCCATTTTGAAATTGTCTGTTTGGAAATTGCTCTTCCTTGCACCCCAGTTGCATATGCTACAAAAGGTTGGTCAGTTTTTCTGTTGGTTTTAGTTCTGTCCAGATAGTAGCGTAGCTGTCTGTGTATATCCAAGGTGTGCAAAAGTTTATCTCCTTTGTTCTGTGGGTTAGGGAAGAAAGTAGGCAAATGAATAGCTTGGTTCAAGGATACCCTGGATACCACCTTAGGCATGAAAGTAGGATTGGTTCTCAGTGACACTCTATCCTGGTGGAAAATAAGAAAAGGCTGCACTGCCATTAATGCCTGTAACTCGGATACTCTTCTTGCTGAAGTGATTGCCAGAAGAAAAGCAGTTTTCCAAGATAGAAACTGTAGGTCTGCTGATGCTGCTGGTTCAAAAGGAGGTAGTGTCAATTTTTCCAGCACAAAATTGAGATCCCATGCAGGTAGAGGGGGTCTCCTTGGAGGTTTAACATTTTTGATCCCTCTCAAAAATTGTCTGAGAAGAGGGTGAGAGAAGATAGGTGGATCTATATTGTATTCTGCTGAAATTGCTGAAGCATGAATCTTAATGGAGGAGTAAGACAGGCCATTGTGGAACAATTCTGCTAAGTACTCTAGGATGTGTGCTAGGTTTGCCACTGAGACATCTGTGCCCTTTGATGTGCTCCAAATGAGGAATATCTTCCATTTAGCTGAGTATGTCTTCCTTGTGGAAGGTCTGCGAGCCTCCAGGATAATGTCCTTCACCCTCTGAGATAAAACAGTTTGGTTTGGTTTTAAGGAATTTTCCAGGCAGTTAGTTGCAATGTTTTCAAGTTTGGATGCAGGGTCTTGAAATTGTTCTGCGTTAGAAGAAGAGGCCATAGGGGAAGAGGCCATGAGTTCGCCTGAGACATGCTTCTCAGTAGCGGATACCAGTGTTGTCTCGGCCAGTCCGGAGCTATTAGTATCACCTTTGGCTGTTCCTCCCTGATCTTCAGTAGAACCTTGTACATCAATGGGAGAGGTGGAAAGGCATATACTGTTAGGGCACTCCAGCTGAAAGAGAGAGAGTCCACCCTCCAGGCTTGTGGGTGGTATGTCCTTGAGCAGAATTTTTTCAGTTGGTGGTTGAGTGGGGAGGCGAACAGATCTATCTCTGGCATTCCCCATTTCTTTGTTATGAGTTTGAAGATGTCTGGATGCAGCATCCATTCGTGTGCATCCGTGGTAGTTCTGCTTAAACTGTCTGCTAGTGAATTTTCTTTTCCTGGTACAAATTTGGCCTGTAGCTGGATATTGAGATTCAGGCATAGGTTCCACAGATTCATTGCCATCCGGCATAGAGGGTAGGAATGTGTGCCTCCTTGTTTGGTGGTGTTGTCTGTCCTTATTAACAGATGTCCTTGCTGGAGGAATGGTTTGAATGCCTCGATTGCATGCCTCACTGCCAGCATTTCCTTTTGGTTTATGTGCATGCTTAGCTGCCCTTGGGGCCATAGGCCTTGGATGCATTTGTCCTCCATGTGTGCTCCCCATCCTTGGTCTGAGGTGTCCGTGGTGATGGTCTGCCTTGTTTTTGGTTTGTTGAAAGGCAACCCTCTGTTGGACTGGCAGGCCTGAGCCCACCACAGGAATTCCTTTTGAAGGCATGGAATGATTGGTATCATGGTTTCTAGGCTGTGACTGTGTTGAGACCATACATTCCTTAGGTACCATTGCAATTTTCTCATATGCAGCCTGGCATGTGGAATTAAGATTATGCAGGATGCCATGTAACCCAGGGCCTGCAGGACTTTCCTTGCAGTAAGATGAGTTTGTCTTGTTAAAATCATGAAATAATCTGGAAGTTGTTTTTGTTTTTCTTCTGTGAGAAAAGCCATCTGAGTGATTGTGTCCAGATCCGCACCCAAAAAGGTTATCCTTTGGGATGGCACTAGTCTTGACTTTTGGATGTTGACTGTGTATCCCAAGGCCTGCAGCAGGTGTATGACATAGGCCAAGTCCTTTAACAATGTTTTCTTGTTGTCCGCTTGTATTAGGCAGTCGTCCAGGTATGGATAAATTTGAATTCCCTGAAGTCTGCAATGTGCAATTACTGATGCCAGGCATTTCGTGAATACTCTGGGCGCGGTAGATAAGCCAAAGGGCAATGCTGAGAATTGATAATGCTCTGATCCTGCAAGAAATCTGAGGTGTCTTCTGCAATCTGGTCGGATAGGGACGTGCAGGTATGCCTCCTTGAGATCTAGAGTCACCAGCCAAGACTCCTTGCCCAGCATGGGAAGAAGTTGCTGTAGGGTCAGCATTTTGAATTTTGGCACAATGAGTTAAGTGTTGAGCGCGGACAGGTCGAGAATAGGCCTCCATTGGTTTTCTTTTCTTGGTACCAGGAATAATCTTGAGTAAAATCCTTGGCCTTGTTCTGTAGATGGTACCTCTTCTATAGCTTTCATCTGAAGTAGTTTGCTGATTTGTCTTAAAGCCTCTGCCTTCTGGTTTGGTGGAAGGTTTGGCATTCTGCCCCTTTTTGGCAAAGTGTGGAAGTAAAACCTGTATCCTTTGTCTATTGTTTGCAATGTCCATGTATCCTTTGTAATACAATGCCAGTTTTTCGAGAATAAAGCCAGCTTTCCGCCCAAGGGAGCTTCCAGTTGATCCCTGGTAGGCGGAACTGTGGTAGTGGTTGTAGTTGTAGCTGTGGCACTACCCCTCTGGTTGGCAGGCTGCCACTGACGGCCCCTGTAGGCACCTCTTGATTGACCTCTGCCTCTAGGGCATCTGTTCCTGCCCCTCTGTGCTCTGGAGGTGTCTGGAAAGGACCAATTCTTTGTAGGCCAGTTTCTGCTGAACCTCGGAGGTTGGACCTGCAGGAATTCCTTTACTGTTTGCACAGATTTTGCTTTTTCTTCCACCTTCTTTAGAATCTCCTGTGCAGGGGAGCCAAATAAACTTTGTTTCTCCATTGGAGCATCGAGGAGTTTAGCCTTGACATGGTCTGGCAAAGATTGCTCCTTCAGCCAGGCATGCGTACGAATTACTGCTCCAGTCATAGCTGATCTAAATGAAGCCTCCAGTGCATCATAGCCACATTTTAAGAAATTATTACTGACCTGCTGAGAGCTGTGTACCAAATCCTGAAGGGATTTACGGTCTAAAGGTTCAGGAGAAGAAAGCTTCTTATTCAGCTGATCAAACAAAAATTCTTGGTACTGTATCATATGGAATTGACAGTTTAATGCCCTGGCAGAAAGAGTAGCAGATGTACATACCTTTTTTCCCCATCTCTCTAATGCTCTAGACTCTCTTTCAGAGGGTAGGGGATTCTTGACAGTAGCAGCTGCAACCCCTTTAGGGCCCTGAGAAATAGTTTCTGGGTCTGCAGCATGGGCTTTATACAGGTGGAAGTGAGAATCCGGGACCCTGTAATATCTGTCAGGTTTGGCAGGGGCCGGGGGAAGAGAATCAGGTGCAGTACTGACATCATTGTACACATCATCAATTACAGTTAGAACAGGAGGTATGGCTAAGGGCCTATGCTGGGGCAAATGCAAAAAGGTCCTTAATCTTTTTCTAGAATCAGAGAAATCCTGACCCTGCCATTGAAAATGCTCCCTCATGGAGTGTAAAGTCTCCCCAAAGGAAAATTCTTCAGGTGGGGAGGCCGAAGGAATAGAATCTTCTGCATCTGAATCCTCATAAGGCGAGTAGGCCCCTTCCTGATGGTCTGACAAATCAGATCCATCCGTGTAGTAATCTGAGGAGAGAGGTTCAGAGGGATCAGTCCTGGGCCTTTTGTCTGGAGGAGGTTGTAAGGCCCTGTCTGGGTGAGGTTGGGAACCCCTAATTAAGGATATAAGGTCCTCAGCAAGACTGAGGATCTGAGAACTGGAGGAAGGCCTCTGGGAAGTAGATTTGGCAGGCAAAGTTTTTGAAAGTTTGGCAGCTTTTGCCCTGGAGAAGGCCTTAATAGACATAGAAGCTGGGGGCCTAGCTGCCCCACGTGCAGGAGTAGAAATGTCCAAAGGTATGGTGTCGGACAATTCTTGAGCACTAGCTTCGGCAGGGAGTTCTGAAGCCGACTCAGCTGGGGCCTCTCTGGCCTCGGTGGTCAGAGGTATGGTTTCGGTAGTAGCAATAACCGTGGACTCTGTTTCAGCCGAAACCGAGACACTCGCGGTAGGCCTAGCCGTGGTTTCAGCCGAAACCGCGGGCCACGAGTGTCTGTCCTTTTCCTTGCGTTTTTTTGACCATATGCGAAGTCGGAGTCTCCGACGGCATTTTATAAGCAAAAGCGGTACCAAAAAATTCCTCTGCAAACTCCGACCGACGTCTAAGAGTCCGTCGGTTGAAGGAGGCACAGGCTAAACAAGCTGATACGTCGTGGTCTGGGCCTAAGCAAGGAAGGCAGTAAGAATGGAAATCCATATGAGGTATTTGTTTCCCACAAGTTAAACAATTATTTACTTTGTCTGACATCGGCTGAGGCAAGAAAGAGTCCCCAACGGGGTACTTAGCTTTTTTCAAAGTCTTCGGTAGCTGAAATCTCTGGATCTGACTGACCGGCACTTGCGAACAGCTTCTGCTTCGGGCACCGCGCGGCAAGAAAGACTGGGGAAAATGGCGTCGGCTGATGCCTTTATACCCCAGAAGCTCTGACGTCGGGGAAAGTGCGACATCAGCCGAGGCCAGACCCAGACTTTGGAATCCGGCCGACCGAGGGGCTGCCTGAGGCAGGACAACCCATATGTTATGACTGCAGATGCATCCTTGAAGGACATCAGGCTCTCCATCCATTTGAAGCAGAGTCCATCCCTAACCGTACTTAAGTGTAACCTTTACCAATGGATGGGAAATCAGAAACTCACCCCGGGTCTGCCCCTCACGTATTTAATAGACAAAGGCAAGAAGTAATGCCCAAACTAACATACTCATCCCCCAATAACCTCTAGAAACTTCCTAAATATCACACACCCTCCTAATAAACGCCCATGACACACAGGGACACAACTGGCTGGGTTGTATGGCCAGGCTTGCAAAGGCCTTGGTTGACATTAACCTAGTATATACCTATGAACCTATAGTACAACTGTCCCCTTAGAGATGTACCTTCCTAAACATATCAAGCAACTGGCAAGATCCCACAGGTTCATCAGCTTAAGAGACCTGAACTACTACACTTAGTTTCATACAGACTCCGTAGGGGTGATCTGTGCCTTGCTTACAGGGCTATAAGGGGATCCAACAGTCCAAGAACTTTTATTTCCATAAATCAAATAGTACAGCTAACTCTAGTACTTCATCTCTATGTCTTCTCCAACAAACAAGACAAGGAGGGACAAGTTAGTCATGCAGTACTCATCCCTTCTCTGAACAAATGTCTTCTCTAAGTAGTGTGATGCACTAAAAAGGGGCTGGACAACTGGATGGGTATTCATATATTCATTTCTGGTATGACATGTCTGTCCTTCCATGAAAAAGAGATGGCTTGGCCAAGGGTGGGTACTGGCAAAGTGGAAATAGCTTCATAGCTTTGTTGCCTTGTAACACCAAAGATTCTTGCAGTGCCAGGGATGGACTCTCTTCTGAGTAGGCAGATGTTTGCCCCCCCCCCCCCAAAAAAAAAAAAATCACAACCGAAATTTTGCCTTCACAACTCATGAATCAGGATGGTCAAGATCAGTCAGGAAGCCCAATGCATAATAAACTGTGGTAGTCCAGTCATTAAAAAACAGAAATGCCTTACCAAAGTCAGGTCAATCAGGTACTAGAAACATGTTTGATCCTGGAAATATTACTTACATAAAAGCATGCATAACAGCTGACATCAGCACCTTGACTGTCGCTCAAAGAAAATTCTTGAGCTCATACACCATGGCACATAGTTAAGCTCTTCAACCCCACAAATAACGTGAGGCTGAAAGGCTCAAGGTTTGGATCTCTGAAAGTGGTATGAACAGCAATAGCAACCACCCACTGCTTAATATAGCTTTGAAAGGAGGGAATCTAGAACTGATATGGACTGACAGAAAAGAAAAGATATAACTGTCATCTGCATAGAACACTAATCCTCATCCCCTTGAGATCACCTCAAGCAACAAATACAAAGTGAAAAGAACCCAAACTAAACCTAAGCAGTACACAAAGTCTAAAAGGAATGGTGAATAAAAGTTAATGCCAAAAAAACCCTGATAGCCTTAGAGGTAATGACTAAACCACTGCAAAACTACACAGAGTATGGTGTCAATGGAATAGATGGTTTCAGGAAGACATGCTCAACATTTCATGAAGGACCAAACCAAGTAGTCCTGTGCTATAAACAGATGACAAAAGACCCTGGTAAGGGCAGTCACAGTACTGTGAAATGTCTGAAAAACAGACTGAAGTGCCGCACTCAGTTTTCCTCATCTCTTTAATGCCCATCCAGCCAATTAGGTGTCACACTCCTGAAAGTCAGCAGTCTGGTCAACAGTTGCCTAGAGCTGAAAAAATAAAGAAAATAAATATTTAACTGAACAAAATGGCAGCTTTTATGCATTTCATATTCATTTAACCATTTTCTGATCTTTAATGTGTTCATCTGTTGCACTGGATACTGCACAGTCAGCATTATGATTAAACTACAGCAGAAGTGCTGTGTGTGATCTGCCTTTCAAGGGCTATCAGACTGACAGACAGTGCAGTCTGGTGATGCAGGAGTGATTGCAAACACAATGACATCAATGCTGTAGATGACAAAGCGTTAAGGAATGCGTCAAGCTGCACACAAGCCTCTTCCAAAATGCTGACAAAGAAGGGAAGGCTGGAGATGGAGCCTGATAACGTTTAGAGAGTTAATGCCCTAAGAAAGAATTAAGAAATGTTGCAAGTGTGATTACACCATTAGATAAGCTTAGTGTAAAATAGCAGCAGTGCCATTGTCACTGCAAATTGGTAATCAAATAGATCCTAAGTTGTGAAAGTTGCTGGTTCCCTTTCTGAATGTAAAACTGTAACTAGTGGGGTGCCACAGGGATCTGTTCTAGGCCCGCTTTTGTTTAGCAATTATTTTGCAGACATCCATGCCAATACCCCAGATGTGTGGTTAACCAAGTTTGCTGATAACTGCAAACTGGGCATTGTGATCAACGCATCCACGGATACAAAAGAGCTCCAGCAACGGCTGTGATAAGCAAATACATGTTGCATCAAAAACGGTCTCAAACTAAATGAGAAAAAAAGTGCAGCATAGTAGCATTTGGCAGTAAAGTTGTTCCCACCTTGTTCATATGTAGGTACTAGGCTATCGGCCCAAGAGCCTACGTAAGCCTAGCCAACAAGGTTCCCTAGCTTCCGCCACCCAAGAAAGTTATTTTCCTGTGCCATTTTTGAGCAGAAACACAGAAGTGATCCCTGGAGTGTACTTCCTATATCCCATCCACTCATCAAGATTTTTCTTGAAGAGTGTTAATGAAGAACTTTGCTGGACATAGATGGGTAGCCTGTTCCAGAGTATGGGAAGTCTCTGAGATAGGAATCTATCCCTCCAGCATGTCCTGTTTATTGTGGGGACAAGGTTTAGGTCCCTAGAGCATGTAGCTCAGAGGGATTGGGATTTCTTTAGGTGTAACATGTCCAACAGCTCTGGGTTTGACATAGCTTTATATGTTAGGCAGACATCACCTCGGAGTAGGCGATATGTGTACGTCATACATGGTACTCCTCTTCTAGCAGATACGGGCATAACAGACAGGTACTTATGTGGATAACTCTCTCATTCGATCATCATGTTTCCACCATAATCAGGAAATTTCTCTATGTGGCCCAGTTGATTTCAAAATACCTTCAAGATCCAAGTTGTTCTACGACTGTGTTCTTATCAGACCCATAGGTATGCAGAAATCAAAGCATATCAAGTGGAAAGGCCCCGAAATAAGAAGATTAAGTCTTAAATTTGTCAACTACTCAAACAGATTCGTAGGACTTTCATACTCGGTAGCCTACAGGTTGGTGCAAGGTGACCTTTATATTCATTTTCAAGCCATGAATGACCAAGTCCCATTTAACCTCCTATTTCTTTGCAAAAAACAGTGGCTCAAAAAACACCTGCACTAACAGCCTAAATCTCACCAACAATTAAGACTCGCTGGACAGACAAGGCTCATAACTCAACACATTTTTAGTCTATGGATTAAGTTTCTACTGCAGATTAAAATACTAATTTTGGCAAACTTTAAGGGTAGTTTTGATGACAGTTGTCAAGTTGAATTTGTTTCTCTGGCGTGAGGAAAGCCATTTGGGAAGTTGTATTCAAGCTTGCTCCCAGGAATATAATTTGTTGACAGGGTGTGATTTCTTTTCGTTTATGGTGTACCCCCAGACAAGTTAGCACCCTCTGTAAAAAAAAAAAAAAAGCCAGATGATTCAAAAGTATGTCCTGGTTTTCTGCTTGAATTAGACAATCGTCCAGGTATTGGTATATTTGAATATTTCTTTGCCTGCAAAATGCGATGACTGGAGCTAGGCACTTTGTGAATACCCTGGGCGCAGTAGATAAGCCAAAGGGCAGTGCAGAGAAAGTACAGCTGTGTACACTTACCATAAATGTAGATGTTAGAGTGTATTCACTGTTGCAGTCATTACATTTGGGTAATCTGCTGGCAGGTTGCCCTCAGTCGGCCTGAATTCCAAAAAAGTCCTGGGTTCTGCGTCGGTTGCGGTCTCCTCTTCCATAACGTCAAGTCGTCAAGGGTATAAAACATGCAGCCGACATTTTCTTTCATTTTTCTTGACCTCGATGTCAGGTGCCCCCAAAAATAATATATATATATATATATATATATATATAATTATTACCTTCATCTACAAACAAATACACCACATAGGTTGTAGAAGATAGAGAAGGAAAGAAAAACTCCAGAGTGACAGGGGGATGGCGGGAGGGTAACCTGGACTGCAACAGTGAATACACTCGAACATCTACATTTATGGCAAGTGTACACAACTGTACTATGTTCGTGTTTCACTGCTGCAGTCATTACATTTGGGTAGAATCCCAAAGCTATGGTTGGGAGGCTGGAGCTAAACAGCATTAGGTGCGGCTATAAGGCCCTGCAGAACTGCAGTGGCAAAGCCTGCCCTGGACTTAGAGTACAGAGGCAAATGATAATGTTTTGTAAAGGTGTGAACAGAACTCCAAGTAGCAGCCTCTAGAATGTCTTTGGTTGGTACTCCTCTGAGAAAGGCTGCTGAAGTAGCTGCAGCTCTGGTGGAATGAGACCTAATGCCCTGGGGCACAGGTTTACCATGGTGTAAGTAGCAGAAACGGATGCAGTGGCTTATCCACTTTGAAATTGTCTGCTTTTTCCTTCTGATCCTGCAGCATATGCCACTAGTAATTGCTCAGTTTTTCTTAGAGCTTTAGTCCTGCTCAAGTAGAATCTTAGCTGTCTGTGTACGTCCAAGGAATGCAGAATTCTCTCCCCCTTGTTCTGCGGATTTGGATAAAAGGTTGGCAGATGAACTGTTTAGTTAAGAGCCACAGTGGAAACCACCTTAGGCATAAATGTAGGGTTTGTTCTCAGAGACACCCTGTCTGGGTAAAATATGATAGAAAGCTCTACAGCCATGAGGGCCTGTAGCTCTGAAACTCTTCTTGCTGAAGTAATTGCTAGTAGCAGAGCTGTTTTCCATAAGAGCTTTATATCAGCGGTAGCAGCTGGTTCAGATGGAGGCATGGTGAGCTTTTCCAACACATAATTAAGGTCCCATGCAGGTAATGGTGATCTTCTAGGAGGCCATAAATTTTTGGCTCCTCTAAGATACTGCTTTAGTAAAGGATGAGAAAAGATTGGTGGCTCTGTATTGTAATGAGCCAAAATGGCAGCGGCATGGATTTTAATTGATGAGAAAGATGGGCCTTTGTCAAGCATCTCAGTTAAGTATTGTAATATCTGAGGAACATTTGGTTCTGCTGTATTAGTTCCTTATGCTCGATTCCAAGCACAGAATCTCTTCCATTTGTCAGCATAAGATTTTCTAGTACTAAGCCTTCAGGCTTCCAAAATGACATCCATCACAGCTTTACTGAGAGGTGTTGTTTGTATAGCTACATGATCAGCCATGCTGCGAGGTTCAGTGTCTGTAGTTGATTGTGCAGGATCGGATTGTTTTGCTGGGACAGTAGTTGAGGTCTTTGAGGTAAGGTCCAAGCTGGGTATTGAGACAAGTTCCTTAGGATTGGGTACCAGTATTGGCGGGGCCAGTCTGGGGCAATTAGTATCATCTTTGGTTTCTCTTGTCCGACTTTTAGGAGGACCTTGGGGAGAAGAGGCAGAGGAGGAAAGGCGTAAACTGATAGGTTTTTCCAACTGAAGGATAGGGAGTCCACTTTCCATGCTTGTCTGTGATAAGTCCTTGTGCAGAATCTTTTCAATTGATAATTTTGAGGAGAGGCAAATAGATCTATGTCTGGGCTCCCCCATTTCTCTGTTATCATGCTGAAGACTTGTGGATTTAGTTTCCACTCGTGAGGATCCATAAGGTTTCTGCTTAAATCGTCTGCCAGAGTATTTTGCTTTCCTGGCAGGAATTGAGAATGAAGATGAATTTGGTAGGTCAAAGCTGTGTCCCACAGTGCCATGGCTAAACTGCAAAGAGGGTATATGAGTGTGTGCCCCCTTGCTTGTTTATATACTACATGACCGTGGTGTTGTCCGTCTTTATCAGTAGTTGTCCTGGATGAAGTAAGTCCTTGAAAGCTGTTAGGGCATTTTGAACAGCTAGCATCTCTTTCTGGTAGATAGGTAGATGCATTTGTTTTGGGGTCCATATGCCCTGAATGCATCTTCCTGCCATGTGGGTCCCCCAGGCATAATCTGATGCTTCTGTTAAGGTTTGGCTGGCAAGGGGTAGAGTGAAGGCCCATCCCATGTTTTGGTGACATGCCTTTGCCGACCATAGAAACTCCTGTTGTAGGCAGGGAATGAGAGGAATCATTGCTTCCAGAATGTGAGAATGTTGACTCCATAAACTTTTTAGGTACCATTAAAGTTTCCTCATATGCAGTCTTGCATATGGAATCAGTAGGATGCAGGATGCCATGAAGCCCAGAACCTGCAGAGTTTGTCTTGCAGATAACTGGGTTTTTGTTGCCATCAGTTTGAAGTAAGTAGTCAGCTGCCTTTGCTTATCTGGCGTGAGGTAAGCCATCTGGGCAGTTGTATTCAAGCTTGCACCCAGGAATGTTAACTTTTGAGTGGGAACCAGTTGTGATTTATTTTCGTTCATTGTGTACCCTAGGCATGTTAGAAGCCTTTTCAGAAATGCCAGGTGTCGAAGAAGAATGTCCATGTTCTCTGCTTGAATGAGACAGTCGTCCAAGTAAGGATATATTTGTATACTTCTTTGTCTGCAAAATGCAAATACTGGTGCCAGGCACTTTGTAAAGACCCTGGGCACAGCAGATAAGCCAAAGGGCAGTGCAGAGAATTGGTAATGCATTAAGCCAGCCTTGAATCTGTGGTATCTTCTGCACGATTGTCTTATTGGGAACATGCAGGTATGCCTCTTTTAGGTCTAATGTCACCAGCCAAGCATTCTTGCCCAGCATGGGTAGAAGCTGCTGTAAAGTCAACATTCTGAATTTTGGAATGTCCAGGTATGTGTTCAAAATCGATAAATCCAGTATTCGCCGCCAGGCCTTGTCCTTTCTGGGTACCAAGAACGGTCTTGAGTAAAAAACCTTGTCCTTTTTCCTGTTCTGGTACTGGCTGAATGGCCCCCATATCCCATGAGGGACGTAACCTGTTTCTGCGCCTCTGCCCATTGATGTTTTGGCATATCTGGCCAACCATTTGCCAATGGCAGAGTTTGGAAATGGAATCTGTATCCCTGTGATATGATGTTTAGTACCCACTTGTCCTGGGTTATTAACTGCCAATTTTGAGCAAAAAGTGCTAATTTTCCCCCTATGGGCGCTGCCAAAAGGTAAGTGCTTGGTGTAAGTCAGAGGGAAGTCATGGGGATTGTTTTCTGCATTTTTGCACTTTATCTCCCCCAGATTTGGAGGTAGAAGCGCCCCATTGCTTTGACCTGTATGGATCTTGCGCCTGGTATCTGGAACTCTTAGGGCATCTGGATTTGCCCCTTTGAGCTCTGTCTGACACAGGAAAGGATCAATTTTTTTGTAGGCCAGTGTCTACTGAATCTTGGTTGTTGCACTTGTAAGAAGTCTTTAACACTTTGCATAGACTTAGCTTTGTTTTCCATTTTTTTTAAAACTACTTCTGCCTTAATACCAAACAGAGAATCATGCTGTAAAGGTGCATCTGGCAATTTAGCTTTAACATGATCAGGCAAATTTTGTTCCTTTAGCTAGGCATGCCTCCTAATCACAGATCCAGTAACTGCAGCCTTGCAGGAGGCCTCTAAGGAGTCAAAACCACATTGCAAAGTATGCTTTCCAACCGGTTCAGCTGCATGCAATAATTCCTGCAATTCTTTACTTTCTGCACATTCAGAAATCAACAACATTTTCTCTTTCAGCAATCCCATAACATGTTATTGGTACTTAAGCATATGAAATTGACAGTTTAAGGCCCTGATTGCCAAGGTTGCAGATGTATAAACCTTTTTTCCCCCCATCTGTCCAGTGCCCTTGAATCTCTGTTAGAGGGGGTAGGATTTTTTGCTGTTGAGGCCTTAACTCCCTTTGGACCATGTGAAATAGTTTCAGGATCAGTAGCAGGGTTTCTAAATAAAAATTTATGCGAGTCAGGGACCCTGTAATATCTGTCAGGCTTACTGGGAGCCGGAGGAAAGGAGTCAGGGGTCAAGCTCGACTCCGAAAACGCATCATCCACAATGTCTAAAACAGGGGGAATGGCTAAATGCCTGTGTTTTGACAGAAGGAAATCCCTGAGCCTCTTTTTTGATTCTGAGAAGTCTTGACTCTCCCAGTGAAAATGCTCTCTCAAAGTATGCAATGTTTATCCAAATTAATAATCCTCAGGAGGAGATGCAGATGGTATAGACTCCTCTGCATCAGAATCCTAATAGGGAGGTATAGATAATTCTTGATCAGAAGAGGAATCAGAAGAAATAGAAACCTGATCTGAAGAATCATAAGCAGTGTCTTGCCAAGGCCTCTTATCTGGAGGGGGATGGGTACCCCTCATCAAGGCAATACGGTCTTCAGCCATTTTGATCATCTGTTTTTTAGGCATAGAGGCCTGTGCACGTGGCTCATGCGTTTTTTTTAGTTTTAGAAGTTGCTTTTGTCTTTGGTTTTGCAGCTGTCGTCGGTTTGATATACAAATGGGTAGGTCTGAATACACCCTCAGAAGCCGGTTCCTGCTCAGTGGCTCCGGACCCATCCGAGGGAGATAACATCAGTCGGTCCAATACCTTGAGTATCTTTCAGCATGCCGGACACCACATGGGTGTCGGTAGAGGCCTGCGAATCTAAGGTAGTGGGTATTGGGCTGCGAAAGCGCCTCACTGAGTGCCGGCGAACCGGTGACTGGCTTAGGAGAAGCTTCATTGGTTTTGGATCTCGACTGCCATTTTCTGTCCTTTTCTTTGCATTTTTTATGTACTCCAGTAGTCAGATTGTTATCCGACGACATTTCTGGGTAATTAAAAGTTTCCAAAATACTTTGAGGCAAAAATATAACGACGCTTAATAATGCATTGGTTAAATCTAGCACAAAACCGACAGCCAGGCACGTTGTGATCAGGGCCTAGGCAAGGAATACAGTATAAATGGAAATCCTTATGAGGTATTTGCTTCCCACAAGTAATACAAATATTAACTTTTTCTGACATTGGTATGGAGCAAGAAAAAAGTTTTCCCAATGGGGTACTTCGCTTTAGTGAAGACTTCGGTTCTGAAACTCAAACTCGAATATTTCAGTAGTCGGCCGACCGGCACTTGCGAAATGTTTCTGCTTTGGGCACCACGCGGCAAGAAAGACTAAAGAAAATGGCGTTGGCTGCATGTTTTATACCCCTGATGTCATGGAAGAGGAGACAGCAACCGACGCAGGACCCAAGACTTTGGAATTCAGGCCAACTGAGGGCAACCTGCTAGCACATTACCCAAATGTAATGACTGCAACAGTGAAACACTAAGAACATCTGATAGTGCGTGTAGCCTGCTTTGAAGCATAGGTATCTTCTGCAAGATTCCCTGATTGGGATGTGCAAGTACACTTCCTTTAAATTTAGTGTTGCCAACCAGGCATCTTTGCTTAGCATAGGAAGCAATTGGTGAAGAGTCAGCATCTTGAATTTTGGAATCACCAAAAAGGCGTGTAGAGTAGGCAGGTCCAGGATAGGACGTCATGAATTGTCTTTTCTGGGTACTGGGAAAAATCTTGAGTAGAAACCTTGTCCCTTTTCTTCTTTTGGTATCAACTGAATAGCCCCTATGCTTAAGAGAGAGAGCACTTGTTTTTGGGCCTCTCCCCACTGATTTAGAGGTAGATCCGGCCAACCGCTTGGAGTTGGTAACGTGTGGAAGTGAAATCTGTATCCTTGGAACACTATTTAAAACCCAATTGTCCTGGGTAATGAGTCCCCAGTTCTTTGCATGAAGTTTAGTCTTTCCCCTCAAAGGGGCAGTCAGTTGAGAAGTGCTTGGAAGTTTTAAAAATGAGGTCATAGAGACAGTTTACCATAGGGGGGAGTTTTATTACTCTCAGATTTGGAAGTGGAGGCCCCCCCACTGCTTAGTCCTGTGCGTCCACTGGGACTGAAGCCTGAGTGCTCTGCTGGATCTGGGTTTGGACTTAGAAGGTCTGGAAGAGGCAGGGAAGGACCACTTCTTAGACGGCCAATGCCTACTAAATCTTGGAGGCTGTACTTGTAAAAAAAATAAATAAATAAATAAAAATAAAAAAAAACTAACTGTTTGGATAGATTTAGCTTTTTCCTCCATCTTTTTAAGAACTTCTGCCCTGTTGCCAAACAGGCGGTCCTGATTTAAGGGAGCATCCAGTAATTTCGCTTTAACATGATCTGGCAAGGATTGCTCCTTAAGCCAAGCATGCCTTCTAAGTACAGACCCAGTTACCGCAGCCCTGCAAGATGCCTCTACTGAATCAAAACCACATTGCAATGTATGTTTGCCAACTTGTTCAGCAGAATGCATTAAATCCTGTAAATCTCAGGAAACAACATAATTTTCTGTTTAAGCAATCCAATAATATGCAGCTGATACTTTAACATATGAAACTGGCTATTCAAGGCCCTAATGGCCAAAGTTGTAGAACTGTATACCTTCTTACCCCATCTATCCAGCGCCCTGGAGTCTCTATTAGAGGGGGTAGGATTTTTGGCAGTAGTAGCTTTAATGCCCTTGGGTCCGTGTGAAACGGTTTCAGGACCCACAGTAGGATTTTTTAAAAGGAACTTGTGAGAGTTAGGAATCCTGTAATATCTATCAGGTTTTCTAGAAGCAGGAGGTAAAGAGTTGGGGGCCATGCTAGATTCTGAAAAGGCATCATCAACAATGTCCATCCAAAACACAAGGTATAGCTAAAGGCCTGTGCTGGGGCAGGAGTAAGAAATCCCTAAGCCTCTTTTTAGAATTGGAGAAATCCTGACTTTCCCAACGAAAATGCTCCCTGAGAGTATGCAAGGTTTCACCAAAAGAGAAATCCTCTGGGGGGGCAGAGGGAATAGAGTTCTCAGCATCAGAATCCTCATAGGTAGATAAGGGTAAATCCTGGTCATCAGAGGAAACAGAAATTTCAGAATCCTGGTCAAAAGTATCATAAGCAAACTCAGTCCTAGGACTCTTAGAGGAGGAAGGTTGGCTTCCCCTGATTAAGGTAATAAGATCTTCGGTCATTCTTAACATTAATTTTTTAGGCATAGAGGCCTGACCATGTGGTCTGGGCGTCAGTTTTCCAGGCAAGGTTCGAGTTTTAGGCCTTGAAGAAGAAGATGGCGTCGGTTTAATATGCAAGTCAGTAGGC
This sequence comes from Protopterus annectens, assembly GCF_019279795.1. Classification (NCBI taxonomy): domain Eukaryota; kingdom Metazoa; phylum Chordata; order Ceratodontiformes; family Protopteridae; genus Protopterus; species Protopterus annectens. The sequence goes on from NC_056737.1 coordinate 1,372,576,855, forward strand.
CTGAATACACCCTCAGAAGCCGGTGCCTGCACAGCGGCTCCGGACCCATCCAAGGTAGAGACGTCCACAGGTTCCACAATTGAAGAATCACATGGCATACCGGACTCCGAATGGGTCTCAGTAGAGGCCTGCAAATCTGAAGTAGCAGGTATCAGGGGCTGTGAAAGTGCCTCACTGAGTACCGGTGAACTGGGCAGCCTGTCTTCATCTTTGCGTTTTTTCGGAATGTCGGTAGTTGAATGGCTTACCAAAGGCATATCAGGATAATTGAACCAAGCACCAAAACATTTAGAAGCGCAAATATACCAACAACGGATAGTTTGTGGTTTAAATAAGGCACAAAACCGACAGCGAGGTACGTTGTGGTCAGGGCCTAGGCAAGGAATACAGTACGAATGAAAATCTTTATGAGGTATTTGCTTTCCACAAGAAGTGCAATTATTTACTTTTACTGACATCGGTTTAGAGCAAGAAAAAGTCTCCCCAACGGGGTACTTAGCTTTTAGTTGAAGACTTCGGTTCTGAAACTCGAAAACGAAAATTTCATGAGTCGGCCGACCAGCACTTGCAAACTGCTTCTGCTTTAGGCACTGCACGGCAAGAAAGACCGATGTAATGACATCGGCTGCATGTTTTATACCCCTGACGACCTGATGTCACGGAAGGAGAGACAGCAACCAACGAAGGACCCAAGACTTTGTTAATCAGGCCGACTGAGGGCTACTGCAAGCAGATAACCCAAATGTAATGACTGCAACAGCGAAACATGAAGAACATCCAAGCTTGTTGAGGCCAGAAGGGTGCAATGAGGATCACTTTGCTTCTCAACCTGGCTGCTTTCTTGAGAAAAAGTGGGAAAGGAGAGAAAGCATAGAGGAGACCAGGGGCCAATTGAGGAGAAGATAGTCACCCGGGGACTCCCCTTGAGGGGGGATTAGGGCAAAGTAGCTTCTGCACTTGTTGTTTTGGGGTTATACAAAAAGGTCGCAGCAAGGCTGGCCCCAACAAAGAAAGATTATCTTCGCTATATCAGGAATGCGAGACCACTCATGAGGCAGCAGAATGCATTTGCTTAGTTTGCCTCCTATCACATTTGAACTCACTAGGATGTGCATTGCTAACAGAAAGCAGTTTGAGGCAATCGCTCATTGCCACACACAGAGGCCTTCGACACGGGATAGGATTTGGTTCCCCCTTGTTTGTTAATGTACCAGACTACAGACATGTTGCTCGATTGGACTGCAATTGTTCCTTGAGGGAGGACAGATTGAAATGCTTGCAATGCTAATAGTACTGCCCTCAACTCCAGGATGTTGACATGCAGACTGGCCTCTATCAGGAACCAAGTGCCTTGGACTGTCTTTTAATAGATAATGCCCCTTTATCTGTGAGATATCCGTGATCACTATAGCCTTGGGTTGAGGAGGGAACAAAGGGGCAGCCCAAAAGAATTTCCTCGGATTCCATCCACTAGGGCAGGTCTTTTTTGCAGCGACTGGTGATAAAAATGGGGTAGTTCATCAGATGGGTTACAATAGACTGATTTGCAAGAAGCCATTGCAGTAATCTCATGTGGAATCTTGCTAGTGGGACCAGAGTGATGGCCGCTGCCATGGACCCAAATGCGTGAAGCACCAGTAGGTCTGGTACTTTGTGCATAAAATAGAATGAACTTGGGATTTTATCTTCTGTAATCTGTGAACAGGGAGGGAGGCTACACATGAGAGGGTATTCAAATGAGCTCCTACGAATTCCATATCCTAAGAGGGAGTTAGTTAAGACTTTGTATGATTGACTGTGAAGCCAAGACGCAGTAACAATTGTACGGTGAATTCTGTTGTCTGAAGCAGTAGATGTCTGGTGGAAGCAGTGATGAACCAGTCATCTAGATATGGAAACACCCGTAATCCGTGCAGTCTTGCGTGAGCTGTTACTGCTGCCATACATGAACATCCTGGGGGCTGTGGTGAGACCACAGGGCAGCACTCTGAACTGAAAGTGACTGTCTCCTAGACGAAAGCGGAGAAACCTTCTTGAGCATTTGTTCATCTTTATGTGGTAATACGCATCTTGAAGGTATATCAAGCACATCCAATTGTTCTCCTCTAAAAAGGGGAGTATAGATTGAACCATGACCATTCAGAATTTGGACTGTTGAACAAATTTGTTTAGAAGGCTGAGATCCAGAATTGGTATCCAGTCCCCTGTTCTTTGGCAATAAAAAGAACCCAGAGTAAAATCAGGACCCTATCTGGTCTGGTGGGACTTCTTGGATGACTCTTTCTAGCAATTTTTGTATTTCTAAGGCTGCTTGGTCCCTCTAACTGGGTGGAATATCAGGGAGTCTTGTTCAATTTCCTGGACAAAGAGTGAAGGAAATAAGGTAACCTCTGGTAATAATTCTCAGCACAACTCTTTTTCTAGCAGCTTTTGTATTTCTAAGGCTGCCTGGTCCCTCTGATTGGGTGGAATATCGGGGAGTCTTGTTAGATTTCCTGGATAAAGAGTGAAGGGAATAAGGTAACCTCTGGTAATAATTCTCAACACCCAGGCATCTGTGGTTATTTGTCGCCAGGCTGTTATGTGCAAAGAAAATCTTCCCTTGACTCCTTCCAGAGGTAAGCAATCAGGCCCCCTTTCAAGAGCACTGATAGGGTTTGGCCAGAGAAGGAATCTCTGGAGCCCTGTTCTGCAGGCCATTCTTGCCTCTAGGACGGCGTCTTCCATTAGAGCTCCTCACTCTGACTCTACAAAATTCACTACTATCTGTGCCCTGGAAAGGCCTCTGGGACTTTTTGAACCACATCTTCCCACTCCTCTGACTCTTAGAATAGGATCGTTGGGGAACAGAAAAACATGCCCACTGCAGACAGGGTCTTTCCATTTTTCTCACACCTGGCAAGAGTTTCTTTAACTTTGGGGTCCAAACAAAGAAGCTCCATCAAAAGGAGCATTGACAAAGGAAGACTTGAATTGGTTCCGCAAATTCACACAGGCACATTCAAGCGTGTCGTTGAAGTGCAACACCTGAACCAGCTGACCTGATCACCCCTTTGGCTGCATGTGCAACGAGTCTCATTGATGAATTTGAAATAGATTCCAGGGTAATTAACTGGGAGGCCACTTTTTCGTGGACTCCCTCAGGTACAGCTCATGCTAGGGTATACAACAGCTCCTTGATCAGATCCCTCTGGAGCGTAGTGAAATGTGCCATGAAATTCAAAGACCTTCGGGTGAAGGTTGTTTATACATAAACTGGCTTTCTAAATCTGTCCATCGCCCTAGACTCCCAGTTAGGGGGAATGAACAGAAGAACTCTCCTCAGCTAGTTCCTTTTTAGTGGCTACCACCACCATTAAGGCATCTACTACTAATCCTTTCACCCACTGCTGGTGGTCCTCAGGAGCAGAGAGTATATTATCTGGTCTCTAGGGAACTAGTTCTATAGAATCAGGGGACTTCCAAGCCTGCTTAGTGATCAACTTAATGAGATAGTCAGTGGGAGAAGTCACCTAGGAAGTAGATGGGCAAGCTCCGAAGGCTTGCATGTATACAGACTCCTCTGAGGTAGGGTCTTTGGGCTTCCAGTTACACCCCTCTGTTTAAGGATCTCTAGAATGTCTCCCTAGGAGACGTCCTCTGGGGGTGACCCGGAGGAAGCCTTCCCTATCATAGAAATCCATATCCTCTGTGATGGATTTTTCAGGGGAATCCAGGTGTTTCCTCTTATACAACTTCTTCCGAGCAGGCTCTTCAGTGGGAATATCTGGAGAGGACTCGGAAGAGGGGTGATTCTTAGACAGAATCTCTTGCATCCTTGGAGGTTACTGTTTGGGGACTGAGGCTGGTGGAAGCTCCAGGTAAGCAGCGGTGATGGGTAAGACACCAATAACACAGCAGCCACCTGGGAACCTGCGGTGGCCAAACCCCTCTCCATTGCCTGAAAAGCAGGCACCCCACAGGAGGGATGGGAGCTCGGAACACAAACTTAGAACCAGGGTCACACCCTACCCTGAGAGACCTACCTCCAAAGCTGGAGCCGAGGAAAGACCCCACCCCCAGCCGTCGGGTAAGGATGACGCCAAATAAAAAGCAGGAGTCGACTCAAACCCTACAGACCCGACAGCAGAGGCACAACCCCAGGGACCCGTTGGTTCCAATGGTATCAATGGAGTTAGAGCCGTGCCTGGAAGCAAAGACAAGGATGATGGTGCCAGGGCCATAGTTACCTGCGTGTCGGAGTCAAAGACTCTAATGCTTCTGGGGAGGTCAGAGGAAGAATATATGTTGGAATACTCCCTTGCTCCAGGTGGGAGAGAGGGCTGAGAAACAGGAGAAAGACCTCTAAGCTGTCAGTAGCTGATCCACTAACCTCACTATGTCTACTTCAGAAAGACTCCTGGAGGAGCGAACAGACAGTCTTGAGGGAGATTCTGGCCTTTCTACGAATGGATTAGGAAGCTGACCCAAGGAAAAGTCAACAGATGGAGAAGTTTCAGTCTTTGGCAAAGAAGTAGAAGGTATAACCTGCAGAGAAGCAGGAGATGTCATCACAGACGTGGCAACTAAGGAAGCTGGTGCAATCGCTGGAGTCATTACAGGTGCTGTAGCTGGAGTCGTTACAGGTGCTGTAGCTGGTGTCGACGGCACCAAAGTAGTTGGTGCAAAGGAATCAGTCCATTCCATGAGTTTCAGAACCTTTGGTTTTAGTTCGAAGAGGAACCAACAGATGGGTACTTATGTTTTTTAGATGTTGGCGTTGATGGAGATGTTGGCACCAAATGAGTGGCTTTGGAACCACAGGCCTGAAGGGATTTAGCCTTAGACAAAGCTTCTTCAAAGGGGGCTTTAAGAAGTCCTTTAAGTACGAGTTTATTGCGGCATTCCACCATGGCCCTAGTACAGAAACCCTGGCAGATTCAGCACTCTAAATCCAAATGAGGAGCACCCAAACAATAAGCACAAGAATTGTGCCCGTCAGAGTTGGGAATTTTTCTGCCTCACTCTTGGCACTGCTTAAATCCAAAAAAGGTACCACACACACACACACACACACACACACACACACACACACACACACACACACACACATAAAAGGTGGAAAATTTTCTACCAACAAGGTAGAAAATTACCATTCGATAGTTAGGAGAGGGGGGGAGGGGACTACCAACAACGGTAGAAGAGAAATACCAACAGGTATAGGGTATCACAGGAAATAAACCACTTGCACAACAAAGGTGGACAGACAAAGGCTAAAGGAATATTAAAGGGTAATAGCCAAGACAGAACTACGATAGACAATAAATAATTTTAAGATTTTACTTAGCTGCGAGAGAAGAGTTGGCTGACAAGTCTTGCTACAAGAGTAACAAACGAGATCTGGGGTAATACAGAGAGGGGTACTGTGGGTAGGCTCTTAGCTTGAGAGTTATTTGGTTGGCGCCAGCTGTACAATGGCTGGACCAGTTCAGAGGATCAGAACCATAACCCAACTTCATGAATAGATGAAGACTGACATCCGACCATTTGTTTGAAATATGAGGACATAATCTGATTCTGCCAAAAGCTTAGGCTCTGCCCATTGGACGTTACAGTGCAAAGTTCCTGAGCTCCATTGGAGAGAATGAGTTGAGCCATAAATCAGATCAGTGTATCGAGCATAGAAATGAGTTCATTTCCACTCTAGGAATGTTTAAAAGTTGTGAAAGTCAAGTCAAAAGGGTGGAAATCAGTGGCTACTTTTCATGGTTAATGAACAATACACAGCAACAGTGATCACGTGTGCTTGGTCATTTCCAAGGAGGTCTGAAAACACCCTCTTCAGCAGCTTTCCAATTTGTAAACTGAACATCATGTAGAATTTGCACTTATCTCTGTAATCACCGATTAATATTAAAAATGCAAATGATTGCTGTTTTAAATGGAAACAGCTGCACATTTTTTGACAGATAATAAAAGCCAAAACCTGGCAGTACGTGTAGTTTACAGTCAGACTACGAAATTAACATAACACATTCAGACTATACCATACTTGACTACTACATTTTTTCCTTTGGTAACTGAGAAAAAAAAACCACGCAACACTGGATTATCTATAAATTAAGCATTATACCTTTAGCCTGCCACCACTCAATTCCTCACTGAGTTTGAGTCTAGCATCCACAGTTCGTTTCAAATCTCGCTGCAATCTGCGACCAAAATCCCTAAACATAGTGGAACCTCCAGAGAGAACAATGTTCTACAAAAGAAAAGTAGGACATACTTAAGTATTGTTTCATCTGCACAATCTACATCTTTTAGTATAGAACAAATGATACAAAATGAAGCAAACAATGCCTATTCAAACCTAATACAAACTATACAAGCATGGCATGCAGCAATATAAATGCACTTTTATAATAGTAAAAATTCTGCACAAATCCAACAGCTGCAAGCTACTACTTGATAATAATCAACACTTTTTGCATCGGATTGAAAGCAACTTGAAGAGGTAAATTATTTCTGCTGATTTGCAAGCTTTAGCCTCACAGTACATGAAAACGTGGAATATATTTATAAGTCGCGGTGGTGCAGAGGTAGCGTTCTTGCCTCACAGCAAAAGGTTCTCCCGTTCGATTCTCGGCTGGTGCGCCTTCTGTGTGGAGTCTGCATGCCCTCCCAGCGGTTGAGTGGCGTTCGAAAGACATGTGTAGAATGGGTGTGCCTTCTTTGAAGGTTGGGCGTCGAGCTGGCACCTCGGCACCCATAAAAAATCTACTGCCAATCATTAGCCGAACGGAGAAAACGTTTTAGCATCCTTTTAAATTATTTTTCCATAGAGCTTTTTGCCACTACCCATAATGCTTTTAGCCTCTAATTTTGGCTTCACCTTCCTGTAAACACAAATGGTCTGACTTAGTAGTTTTCTTCTTCCATTAAACTCCACATTTTCAGCACCACTGAGCATACTTGAGGTAAGCATAGCCTCGTCACATCTTTCACTGATGCTTACCCCATCATGCCATTCTTTGCCTTATTTTCTTCCTACCACACATTCTGAGAAGTGCAAATGTTGATTACTAACATTATTCCATAGTATTTCCTCTTCATGCATCTCTGTTTAATGCACAGATTTTCTTTCCCAGGTCACCTAGCTGTATCTGCTGTCTCTTCTTCCATAAAACTAGGCATTTCCCTCATCTCTTCAAAAGTCTTCTTTCATTGAGTATGTACCCTCTACCTCATCTGCCCTATTTAGCGACACTTTTAGCCCTATTAACATGAGTTGTTTATCATGCTCCTCTAAAATGTCATGCTTCTGGGTGGTTTCCAGCACTTGTGTACGTGGTTCCATCTTCACTAGTTTACTAGAAAATCTCACTAGATAATGCAGTCCTTTTCTTCACACCCCACTTTTTCTCGGGGACTTAACTTTGTAACATTGTTATGGTAGCTAATTTGAGGCTGCATTTCCTATGGCTGTCTTAGCAGTTCTTGATGAAGATTGGGTTTTTACTAAAATAGAGCAAGTTCTAACTGCAAAATTGTTTTGTGGCAGAATGTCAGGGATTGTTTACAGTGTTCACTTTAACATGTTTTTGGCTGTTATTAGTGCCTTTTGCAAAGGGATCAGTGATGGTATTTCCATCCTCTTCTCAGCAGAATGTTTTTCTAGAGCAGTGTTTTTCAGTCTTTTTGTAGTGGAAGAATCCTGCAAAACCCTTGACAGTAAACCAGGAATTCTGCACATTTCACCTGTTGTGGCTACTTAATTTTGCAATAAATTTTGTAATTCCATTTTTTAATTGTATAATACCATACACACAGACCTTGAGAGCAGTAGCAGTGCAATTATTGTTAGCAACAGTATATCAGACTTTATTATAAATGTGTGAATCTGCAACTCTAAACACAGGGAAGCTGTCAATATAAACTGAGCTGATGAAAAGATCTAATCTGGTCAACGTAAATCGATCATGTTAATCCAGGAGAAAGAGCACATGTGCATCTAGGTAACATCTAAATTGGTTCTACCTGCTAAATGAAACCCGAAAAAGTTTAGCCTCCTCTCACTATATCCCACACGAAGAAAGCTGGAATCTCTTCAGCAAAATAAAATTCAAGCATAAAACAAATGGGACCATTTGTTTTATGTCAGTATGAATCAGCTAAAGGTAACCCATTCCTCAGTGACTCATCTGTGTCATCAAGATGCAACTCTACAAGCTTCCATCTAGTCAAGTTCATCTCCCAATGTTGTTTCCCCACCTCTCTCTTTTCCATAGTAAATCATTGCCATTGTGGTATCCAAGTTTTCACCAACATCATGTTCCTTTTTCGTACGTGCTTCTCTTTACTCTGAAGTTTGTAATACAGTGGAGTTGGTATATAGAAGATGTCCTTCCATATCACTGTTGCAGTACTCTTCACTTAATTTCACACAGTTCCCCAACTGTGGAAAAAAAATCCATTGTTACACCATTGCACAAAGTTGGAAACTCTCAAGATCTATCTAACTGTTGCCCTATCTCTAGTCTGTCTCCACTATCTAAGATCTTAGAAAAATGTATTCGCACACTACTTAAATATCGCTCTGATAATGGCCCCCACCCAACATGCGTTCCATCCAGCACATAGCACAATCACAACCCTACTCTCATTTACTGATGCAGTTAACAAGGCCATAGATGCTCATCACCCTACCTCAGTAATCCTATTGGATCTATCGAAGGCCTTCGATACAGTATCACACATTAAGCTATTACTCCCAACTATCAAAATTAGGATGCTCCCCTCAGTCTGTTAAGTGGTTCACTTCCTACCTAAACAATGGAACAATCAGTAAGATGGCATAATGCACTATCTGATTATCAAGCAACTAACATAGGAGTCCCACAAGGATTCATTTTAGGGCCACTCTAATATCTTCACCAATGATCTCCATAACTCCCCCACATACAAAATCTTATCCAGTACGCCAATAATTCCACACTAATATCCACCTCCAAACAATTTCTCTAACCTCCTTAGTTACTCAAAAGGCTTTTACTTCAATCTAATCTTGGCTAAGTAATGCACAGCTCCTGTTAAACGCCAACAAAACTAAACTTTTACTCTTCTCTACAAAATCATCAGATACAGATTTCAAAATATTCTCTAAAGATAGAACCAAAATCGAATTGTGAAAACAGCTGAATTGTTAGGCATAACAGTAGATGATAGATTCACTTTGGAGTCATATATTCTCAGTGCAATAAAGAAAACACACTTTAAAATAGGTAAACTATCGCCACAAACTTTACCTGGACAACCACTCCAAAACAAAACTTGCTAGCACTTTACTCATCCCCTCCCTTCTGTATGGTAGTGCCATCTTTACTAACCTTAACTTGACAATTAGTAATACACTGCAATCTTATTATAAAATAGCCAGATTTGTCACCAGAGAGCCTCACCGCTCACATCATTGCCAAGCTATTACAGAATTGAACTGGTTAGAGTTTCCCCACCATCTCCACTATACCCTGCTAACTTTAGCCCACAAACTAATCTTCAAACCCAGTGACTGCCCAGCAATTAGCTACATCCTACAAACATATAATCTTACATGAACACTAAGATCCTCAAGCAAGCTGGTGCTTACCATAACAAAACCCAGCAAAAGAGCTGGACAGTGTCTGTACTCCCACAACATTGCCAAGCTATGGAATACCTTACCCCCCCCCCCACCCATACAACTCAAATTGACTCCATTAAAAAAAAAACCTTTAAGTCAGCACTAAAATCCTACTATGTAGACAATCCATCCTGCCCCTGCCAAACAGGCCACTGTGAAACAATCCCAGAACAGTACCTTCTATTGTGTTATAACCAGTACTATAACCTAATTTACTTTTCTTTTTCAAACCAAGCTACTCAACTTTATGCTAGGGCAAATCGCAGATGGTACAGATGCTTATCTTTTCTGTGGCCTAATTATATTAACTCTGAGCTAGATTGTATTGTACTGTTTTGTACTGTATTGTATTACATTGTATATGTCTTTGCTTTTATACATGTAACATTTGATTATTCATGTTATATTCATTTTATGTGCAACACTTGTGGAGCTTTTTTCCCCGGCCCTCCACTGAAAATGGGTCTTTGATCCAGCGGCCTTTCCCAGTCAACAAATGTCAATAAATAAATTGAAAGATCTGCCAAGGATAGCCCCAACATCTGACCGGTATACCAAAGCCTTCAGCTGTTATAGGTGCCATAGGTCACACGAATGCCCTCTGCACAGGGCATGGGCATAAGGGTTATCTACAGATGCAAACACTCAGAACTTCTTTGTTGCGAGTCCTAACACCATTATCGTGCATCTGTCTCAACATCTTTCTGCTGTGTTGGTTACGGAGCCATTTCAGATAAGTGTCCTATTAGGCTTTCTTCGCTATTTTATTATTTGGTATTTTGTTCATGTAATCCAGAAAGGAAAAATGCCAGTGTGGGAGGCAGATTCCCCATAACGACAGTCAGACCAGTGTCTTTTCTACTTGGTTGCTTCCAGTGATCATACGCAGTGCTCTTTCTGAAAGACATTTTTGCCCGACACTCTAAATAGTCCCCTCTCCTCCTTGTCCCTATATCTTGACTTAAGCTGTTGGCTCAGGGTGCTATTGTGGAATCCTCCCATCCCATGGACCAGCTGTATGCCAAGAAGAAGCTCAAAAAAAGTTAGACCAGATCCAGTTGCTGTTCATCCTCCCCAGGATGCCTGTCTAGAGGCGAATGAAAGCCCTGTAGACTGTCTGGTGTTTGTTTTGGATTTTTCTGCCATGAACCCTTTGGAGGCCAGCATGGATCCAAATTCTTGCATGTCCACTGAGGCTTTTCTAGAGTCTTCTCCTGACATTGAGGAGGTACCACTGCTGATAATATCAGAGGGACTAATTCCTCAGATTTTAGCAAGGTAGGGAATTCCTAATACCATTATTGAGTTGCGTCAAAAGTCTGACCCTCAGGTTTTCTAGTAGACATCCCATGGAAAAAGAAACAAGACAAGCCATACTTTCCCTGTTAAGGATCCCCAGAGTGAATGGCAGGATTTCACTTAGGGTTTACTTACTGCTTTGATGGTCTTGATGCCCCCTCAAGTATTCTCTGTCCTTTCTCCTCCCTGGTCTTCAGCTCCACTCGATGCCTAGGGAATTGTAGTCCTCGGATGAGGATTTGGACTCTGGGGGAGAATCTTTGGCCTGTTCTTTCCAACTTCTTTCCCCCTGGACTATGGTGTGGAGGAAGAGGATTCCTTTAAGTCCAGACTCCCACTTGGAAAAGCTGTCCTTTGGATATGTCCTTTGGATATACTGTTGCCCGCATGATGGACTATTTTAAGTGGGACTGTTCCCACGTCTCTGATATTCAAAATAAGTATAATGAGCTCCTACAGATGGAGTCTCCCACACCATCAGCTGTCCCTCCTGTTCTATTTTTTTTTTTGCAGCCACCATAACTCTTGATCATCAGTCTCCTGAGCCAAAAAAGTCTGATAAGTTCTATGGGGTGCCTGAGGACTGTAACTTTCTTTACAAGTACCCATATACCAATCCTTCATTGGTATCGATTTATTCCGACAAACCCTGTACGTTGTTGCCATCTACTAGGCTGCTTCCTTCTGATAAGGATAGTAGAGGCTAATGAAAGGTTGGACAAGAAGGTTTATACTGTTGTCACCTTGTCTTTTAGGGTCATTAACTACCAGACCCCATATGACTAGGTATGGCTTAGTCCTTTCCCAGGATTCTAAGGTACCTGACCTTCCTGTTTCTGAAGGGAAGGCTTCTTCCCTTTCCCTGTTAAGGTCCACTGCTCAAGCTGCCAGTCACTAAATAAAATGCAGCTATGATGCAGCTGATGCCTCTTCAGGGCTGCTGTACTTGGCTCCGTGATGAGTTATTCCTGTCTCTATGTTCAGGCCTTGCCTGATGATATCAACGCCAAACTATTGGATGCACCTCTGGATAACAAAAGTCTTTTGGGGACTACTGCTGCTGACCTCATCTCTCCAGGATAAGGGTAAGGCCTTGCCAGAACTTAAGCAGATTTTTGTTTCCCTTATTCCAAAGTTTCAGAGGTTCTATCCATCCAAGTATGCCTTTGTTTGTAGACAGACTTGCCCCACTCCTAAGGGTGGGAAGGGTTCTAGACATGTTCCTCCTGCAAAGTCTACTCAGACTGTTTCCTCCCAGAAACCTTTTCAGGATAAGCCTAGTTCTTTGGATGGTTGGCCTTCCCTTCCCAACTGCCAGGTTACCTCCTCTCTGCATCTCCTTGTCTCTTCCAAATTGGCATCAGATCTCCTCTGATTCTTGGTTTCCGTCTATTATCAGTCAGGGGTGTTTTATTATTTGGAAGTACTTCCCTTCATTTTGTGGCATGCCTCAACCTCAAGAATGGCTTCCTCATCTCACAGAGGTTGTGAAATATTTTGGATCAGGGCACTATTCAGCCGGTTCCTCCCACCCACATGGGTTAAGAGTTTTGCTCCTGGATGTTTTTGGCTCCTCAGAAGAAGAGTACATGGAGAAGAATTCTGGACCTTTCCCTACTCAACACCTTTTTCAAGATTACTTCTTTTTGGATCTTGTCCCTTCAAACATAGTTTCCTCATCCGCTTCTTCGGGTCTTTCTGGTGTTTCTGAATCTTAAGGATGTCCATCTTCACATCCCTATTCATTCTCTTTTCAAGAAATGTTTGTTTCTCTGTCTTTTCCTTGCATTTTCAGTTATCTGCTTTGCCTTTTCTACTGCCCAAAGGGTATTCACCAAACGCCTCACTCCTGTGGTTGGCTTTTGCAGGATGAGGAGGATACAAATCTTTCCTTATCTGGACATCTGTTCATTCAGTCTTCCTCCCCATACACCTTGCTTCAGCACCTTCATCATGCTGTTTGCCTTTTGTATATCCTAGGTTTATGATAAATTTCCAGAAATCCATCCAGACTCCTCCTCAGGATCATGTTTTTCTCAGCTGCAGGCTCCAGACCATTGCTATGCTGGCTTTACTGCCACCACCCAAGGCTCTTGCTTTAATTGCCTTTTTTCAATCCCTTCTTCCTCAAGCTTTAGTTGCAGCCAGGGAATTTCAAAGGGCTCTGGAATTCATGGCTTCCGCCATTCCTATGTACCCTTTAACCAGATTCCATATGAGAATGTTACAGTGGTTCCTTAAATCAGTCTGGCTCCAACACGGTCATCTTCTACACTTTATAGTCTCTGTTTTTCCATGCCTCAAGCTAGAGTTTCATTGTTGGATTCATTAGCTGTCTCTCAACCTGGGACTTTCAGTCCCTACTCCCCTCTTATGAACTTTCTTCTGATGCCTCAGACATGAGACAAGGTGCTTTCTTGGCTCTTTCAAGATACAGGGTTTCTGGTCCATTCTTCAGAGGTCAAACTACATCAGTATCAAGGAGAAGAGAGATCTCTTTCTGGCTCTTCCAGGCCTTTCATACCCTTTTTCTTCAGGGCTTATCAAAATCTTTACAGACAATACCACAGTGATGTATCACATCAACAAACAAGAGGAGACACGGTCCAACCTTCTGTGCAGACTAGCTGTTCAAGTTTGGGATATAGCAGTCCCAACAATATCAGCTGACTCTGTTCAGGCTGTTTATATTCCTTCAGAGTGAAACATTGTGACCGACACACTGAGCACGTCCATAGCACAAGCTCACAAGTGGATGCATCACAGAGTTGTGTTTTTGGACCTTCTCATACAAGACAAGGGGTCTCTCATCCATCCTTACTTGTCCACCCTTAAACTGATACATTGAGTGATAGGGTTTTGATGCCTTCTCGACACCTTTTTTCTGAGGACTTACTTCAGGTTCTGCAGAAGGACAGGAAACCTACTACCAGGAAATCCTATATGTCCAGACGGAAGAGATTTTGTGTGTGGTGCTTTGCTCATAACCAGGATCCACTTTCTCTGTAAATTCCTCTGGTTCGCTCATTTGTATTAACCGCTCTTTGTTGGGTTGGCATATTCAGTTAAAGCTCACCTTTCAGCTATTTTTGCTGGTCTGCCTTTGTTTCCTCTAAGTTTGAGGTCAAACAATTTCTTAAAGGGGTTTTTCATATTAGACATCGCAGGAAACCTATTTCCTCCTTCCTGGGACCTTAATTTTGATCTTGAAAAAACTGACTCAGCCTCCTTTTGAACCTGAGGCTTCAGCCTCCTTGCAGCATTGTACATGGATGACTGTTCCTTTGGCCTTTACTTCAGCTGAGAGAGTGTCTGAGCTTCAGGCCTTTATGGCTGTACCTTCTTTTTTAGTTTTTCTTATGGACAAGGGTGTGTTTTTCTACTAATCCTCCTTTTATGGTTAAGGTGGTTAATGAATTTTCTTAATCAGCCTGTTTGCTCACAGTTTTCCTTCTCTGCAGTCTGCTAGTGAGAAAGTCCTTCATACCTTGTTTTTACATAGACAGCTTATGTATTATTTTGGTAGAACTAACCATTTGCAAGTCTAATCAACTTTTTCATTCTTTCCTCAACTATTGGGTGCAGATCTGGCGCTGCCTCTTTTTACAGCTTGTGAAACACTGTCAGGCTCCTCTCTTAACCCACAGTGCAGTAGTAATTTATCTTGTTTGCAGCTTTCACATTTAGATGATGATCACTGTGTTAACTCTCGAGTGTTTGTGAGTAATACTAACATTTTTCCTTTTATAGCTACCTGTGTTCTTATAACCTTTTTAATTCCTTTAACTTAATCCTCTCTTGCCCTCATTACACTTTTTAGTGTATTTCCCTAAATATATTTGTTGGTATTCCTTCCCTTTTAGGTAGGTTTTTTGACCTACCATTGTTGGTATTTCTTTTTTAACTAATTTAAAGTTTAAAAAAAAAACTTTCCTTATTTTTCCTTATCTTTTTCTTCATTTTTGGCTAGTATTTTTATAGCAATGCCAGACAAACCTTCGGGTTTTAAAAAATGTAAAACTTGTGGCCATATAATTCCTTTGTCAGATATACACGAGTTGTATGTCTTGCTTAGGCCCAACTTATTTAAATTCTACATGTGACATATGTAAGGGCTTTAACCAAAGGGCCCGTATTGATGGAAAAAGTAAATCAGTCTTGAGAGGATTAATGCCATCTTCATCCTCTGGTATGGCATCTGGGGCTCAAACTTCCAAGAAAGGTGATCAAAAGGTGGCTAAAAAGTGTCCATTGGACCCATCCGGCTCTTCTGCTCTGAGCTCAGAGCTGCCTGCTAAAATATCTAAATCATCAGGTCTGACCCCATCGGATCCATAATCCAAACCCTCTGATCCAATTTCTGTGGCTGCAAAATCTAAGGCATCTGATCTGACCCCACTGGATCTGAAGAAACACACAGCTCTCCTTAGATCTGATCTCCTCACACTGTGGATCCAATTTCTTCCCGTCTCTCATCTTTTTCTCTGCTCACCACTCCAGGACCTTGTCCATTGCTTCCTCTTCTCGAACCTCCAGAAGTTTGATCAAACCAGATGTGGATAGGATGATGACGAAATTTCTGTCAACGCAAATTCAAATGGGGGTTGCCCCGACTCCTACCCCATCGGGTCCAGAGGCCTTCATTAGTACTACCCCACCTATTTTGTCTCTTCCTGCAATCCAACCTTTCGTTTCAGAGCAGTTGGAACAGAGAACCCCAGATCTGTCCATATCGGACCCAAAGTTCATGTCTTCTCTGGTACAGTCTCTGAGTGCCCAGCTCTGAGTACTTTGGAGTCGGATGACTCTCTGAGCCTTAGCTTCATCACTGGCTCTTGAGGTGTTGGGAGTCGATTCAGATTGCCAGAGCAGTCTCTGTCCCTTGGCTCTGACCCCTGCTTCAAGTGGTTTGCCTTTGGGTCAGAAGAGGTTGACTGCTCGGAAGCATGTCCTCTCAGAGCTGTCTGTTTCTTACTCCCCCAGGCAATTTGCTTTCTATGTACTACAGATATTTTTTTCTGCCCAAAGAGAAAGGACACATCCACCATCATTGGCTCCTACTTCCCAGACCCAGTTGTCTTTCTGTCTTGAGCCTTACCTTCCTACTCCACAAGGACAGCCAGGATATCCCTCAGGGTATATTGATTTCTTGTGATATGTCTCCAGAACACTCCACCAAAGAAGTCCCTAGGAAGTGAGTGCAAAAGGAGGCACTTAGACTCACCTCAAGAGTCTTTAACAGAGGATAATGATCTTGATGAGGGGGAAGGGTTCCCATGATCACCACCTGATGACATCTTATTTGTAGACATATTAAAGATCCTCAAGCAGAGGGGTGGTTGGACAGCTGACAACCCTTCCCAAGAGGAATCAATATTCCTGAAACCCTTTGGGGCTGTTCAGTCTACCTCCTGAGTGACTTCACCCGCTGATGAGCTTATTGATTTGATCTCTCAATGGGCATGGAAGGAACCTGATTTTGTTGAGGTGAGTCCCAAGAGACCAGACCGGGTTATGGCATCAACCAAGGACACAGAAATTTGGAGCAAGGGAGTACCAGTCAATGCCATTGTTGTGGCGGAGGTCACAAAAAATTAACTTGGCAGGACAAAGTTCCTTCGTCTATCCCCCTAACAGGGAGTCTAGGGCACTGGACAGTTTTGGGAAGCATGTATATGCTTCAGCAGCCTTTGAACTTGGGTCGCTGAACTACTTGGCATACTTCACCAGACTCCAAAGGGACTTGATTAAAGAACTAATTAATGCCAAAAATGCGTCGTCATCCCCTTTGGGAAAAACTCAGTTCAGACTAATTACCACATCGCTAGGAGCCCACGGAACCCTGAAGGTGTTATAAGAGATCTGGGGACACAGGTTGACGGCAACCTCTCCTTTGACTACCACATTGCCACTGTGGTCAGGATGTCCTTCTATGTGGCACATCTCATTACCAAGGGTTTTGCATCCAGGAAGAAAGAGGTCATCTTCTCTCTCTACTCTTCCCTCGTTAGGCTAATCATCGAATATAATGCCCCATTTGGCATGTACCTCAGTAGACACATGCAACAGCTGGAAAGACCACAAAAGTACCTCAAGAAGAGGATCCTAGGCCTTAAACACATATCCTACACGGACCGACTCAAAAAAAAAAAAAAGTTATGTACTCACCATAACGTTCCATCTGAGAAGGTAAACTTCATTTGTCAGCAACCTGTGGGTTACGGATCCGATCCGGCAGCATACCAAGCAAAACTATCCGAGCTCCAAGCTCCTCCCCCTACCCATACTGCACTGCAACCTCCTTCCAATCCTTAGATTGAGTTTGCCACTCCATACATAACACCAACAAACTAACCTGAGACCCCTAAACCAAATACAAACCTCCACTCGTGAACTCTGGACATAGAGTTCAGCAAAAACGCCAAGGTAAGGGGGGAAGGAGAGGGGACGACTGCTGACAGATGAAGTTTACCTACTCAGATGGAACATTATGGTGAGTCCATAACTTCTTTATCTGAAGTAGTGAACTTCATTTGATCAGCAACCTGTGGGACAGAGTCCCCAGCTACCCAAAATCTTGGGAGGCCCTTAAGGAAGGATATTCCGGAGCAATGCAGAGCCAAAAGAAGCCCTTTCTCTAGACACCAAATCCAGTTTATACTGATTAATAAAGGTGTGAGAAGGCGCCCAGGTAGCCGCTGAGCAAATGTCATCCAGGGCAACTCTAGACCAGAATGCTGCGGACGTCGCCATAGAACGTGTAGAATGGGCATGAACTCCTACTGATTCTGGTAAACCAAGCTCTCTGCATGCTTGTAGGATACAAAGGGAAATCCACCTAGCCAGAGTCACCTTTGAAACTTGTTTCCCTAAAAAGGACTTAGCAAAGGAAACAAAAAGTTGATCAGATTTGCGAAAGGCCGCCGTCCTATGCAAATAAAAATGTAACCGCCTGTGAACATCCAGCAAATGAAGTTTGTATTCCCCTTTGTTCTGAAAATTAGGGAAAAAAGACAGGCAAATGAATAGATTGATTAATATTAGTCTCAGAAGCAACTTTAGGAAGAAAGGATGGATTAGTCCTGAGAGACACCCTTGTCCTTAAGAAACACAAGGTATGGAGGTTTCATATAAAGAGCTAACAGCTCCGACACTCTCCTTGCTGAAGTTATAGCTACCAGAAAGGCAGCCTTCCTTGACAAAAATTTTAAGTCAACTAATGCCGAGGGCTCGAAAGGAGGCGCAACTAAGGCCTGAAGAACCGCAGTCAGATCCCACGGCGGTGACGGATTCTTAATAGGGGGTCAGAGAAGAAAAGTGCCTTTCAAAATGTTCTTACAAATTCTGGAAGCAGCATGGGAGCCTAAATTGTCTCCTACATGGAAATGAGAAATAGCCGCCAGCTGGACCTTCACTGTGGAGGAGCTGGCTCCTTGCTGGAAGATAGGAGACAAAGTCTAATACCGCTGGGATCTGAGCAGTAAAAGGATCTAGATTTCTCTGTGAAGCCCAAATGGAGAAGTATCTCCATTTGCTAGAATAAATTTTCCTGGTAGAAGTTTTATGTGCCGCAACAAAGACAGATTTAACAAGAGAAGAGACACCGGGAGTCCTAGCAATTAATGGAACTGGAGCAGCCAAGCTGTGAGCTTCAGTCTGTCCAGACTTGGAGGAAGCATTCCCGAGGGATGGTGAAACAGATCCGGAATGGGATCCAAGGTGGAGCTATGAGATGAGACCAAAGGCAGGGGAACCAGACCTGATGAGGCCAGATTGGGGCTATGAGGATCAATCGGCTCCCCAACCAGCGAGCTTTCTGTAAGAACTTTATCATGAGTGGGAGTGGGGGATATGCATAAAGAATACTGGGTGGCCAAGCATGAACAAGAGCGTCTCTGGGGTTCCCCCTCCTGGGGGGGGGGGGGGACTTATAGCGAAAAACTTGCTTAACTTTGCATGGGAAGGCGATGCAAAGAGATCACAGCAAGGCTGACCCCACTTGAGGAAGATCTGTTCCGCTACACAAGGGTCCAGAGACCACTCGTAAGGAGAAAGGATAATCCTGCTCAATTTGCCCACCAAGATTTTGGACCGACCCGGAATGTGCCTTGCTATCAGAAAGCAGTTGGTGGAGATCTCCCATTCCCAGACTCTCATGGCTTCTCGACAACACTGACATATTGTCCGACTGGACTGCAATAATTCCCAGAGGTAGATAAGCATGAAGGGCCTGCAACGCCAAAAGGACCGCTCCCATCTTTAGGACATTTATATGTGGAACAGTCTCGTTTTTGAGTCCACGTGCCTTGAACAGTCCTGCACGAATAATGCACCCCCCCCCTAGGTGGGAGGTGTCCGTGGTCACCGTGGCTTGGGGTTGGGGCATAAGAAAGGGACGTCCCTCCTGCAAATTCCTAGATTGGAGCCACCACTTGAGAGCATTTCTGCACACTCTGCTCAGAGGGATCGGAAAATCTAGCGGTTGATGAAGAATCTACCACTGAACTTGCAACGGCCACTGTAAAATTCTCATATGCAGATGAGCACAAGGGATCAGGCTGACAGCTGCTGCCATGGACCCTAAGGCTCTCAGGACCAATTCTGCAGGGGGTGCAGGGGACTGCAGGAGCATTAACACATGAAGTGTCAGGCTGTGTAGTCCGTCTGGGGTTAAGAATGCCCTGGCCTGGCAAGAATCTATTCTCGCCCCTATGAAGTCTAACACTTGAACAGGTTGAAAGACTTCCTTAGGTTTATGGTAATCCCTGGCCGAGGTGATACCCGGAGAAAGAAATCTCTGGCTAGCAAGAGTAGATGCCTGGTGGGGGCGGTGAGAAGCCAGTCATCCAGGTACGGAAAGAACTGAATGCCCTGAAGTCTCAGGTGGGCCGCTACAACTGCTATGACCTTGGTGAACACCCTGGGGGCTGTGGAGAGACCGAAGGGTAGGACCCTGAACTGATAATGACTGGCCCCTAGCTGAAAGCGGAGGAACCTCCTGGATCGCCTGTCCATCAGAATATGGTAGTACACATCCTTGAGGTCCATCGAGCACAACCAGTCTTGCTTTAATCCATCCTGCCCTTCCTGCAGGAGCGTGACCATCCGGAACGTTTCCTTGGCAACGAACAGGTTCATTCTAGACAAGTCTAGAATCGGCCTTAGGTCCCCCGTCTTTTTTGGCACCAAAAAGAACCTGGAATAGATGCCTGTTCCGGACTGGTCTGGGGGTACCTGCTGGATGGCTCTTTTTTTCTAGTAGTTTTTGCATTTCCAAGGCCGCGGCCTCCCTCTGAGTGGGTGGGATGTCCAGAAGGCGCCTTGTGTAAGGGGGTTTGTTTATGAAGGCATTATTCGAAGCACCCAGCGATCTGTCGTGATAGACTCCCATTGAACTAGGTGCATCGAAAAACGCCCCCTGACTGTCTCCAGAGAGGAGCAGTCGGGTAACCCCTCAGGGTTGCTGTGCGGGTCGCTCTGAAAAAGGCGCACATGACCCAAAGTTCTTTGGCCCCCCTCTGCCTCTGGGCTGGCGTCCACCTTGTCCCCTCTGCCTCTGGGGGAGAAGGAGTCCTGAGCATTCCGGGACTGCTGAGTTTTCCGGAACCACGGAAGCGGATCCCGACGGCTGACAGCATCTTCCCATCTTTCTCGCTCTGGACAAGCGTATCGCAGATAGTCTTCCCGAACAGGGTGGAACAGTCAAAGGGTGTGTTAGCGAAGGATGCCTTGAAGGGTTCTGAGAAGCCGCAAAGACTGAGTCAGGCGTGACGCCTTAAGGCGATGCCGGTCCCGCTAGCCCTAGCAGCTCCATCAGTGGCATGAGACAGTAAACGCATGGACGTATTAGACACAGACTTGAGAGTGGCCATACGAGCCGAGAAGGTCCGTTTATCCTCGGCCGACATGGACTCCGGGGGAGTACTCTTTCATTTGGTCCCACTGCAGTCGAATTACATGGGCCAAGTAATTCAGTGCTCTTAAAGTAAAGGTGGCTGAAGCAAAAGTCCACTTCCAAGACAGTCCATAGCCCTGGACTCCTTGTCTAGGGGGTGGACCGAGGAACTTTCTTGGGCGAGTTCCTTTTTTGTGGCCGCCGCCACCACCATGGCATCAACTGGGGAACCTTTGTTCCAAGAAGCTCTACCTGCCGGTGGACTCAGTATTTTGTCCGATCTTTTGGGCATGGGCTCCACAGTGTCCAGTTCCCTCCACGCTCTGGTGGTGATAAGGTCCAGCGGGTCAGCCGGGGGGACACCCAAGAGGTAGATGGGCCTGTGTCGAACACCTCCAGAAATACCAACTCGTCAGAGGAAGGTTTTTGGGCAAAGCCCCCCCCCGGCGAAGGATTTCCATAATGTCTCCAAAGGAGACATCTTCGGGGGGTGATTTGAGTGAACCTTCCCCCCTTCCTCCAAGTTGGTATCCTCAGTGAGGGACTCGGGAGAGTCCAAGTGCCTCCTCTTACACTGGCGTTTGTGAGGAACCTCCTCAGGTGGACTCTCCGGGGAGTGCTCACAAATGGTTTCTTGTTCCCCCAAGGGAACTGCCTGGGGCGCAATGGACACAGGCTTTCCCTGGGGGGACTGGATGACGGAAGACAAACCCAACTGCGAGGGAGCAGGGATGGGCCCCCGAGGACAGAGTGAGGGGTCTCGATCATCCAAAGAGAACCCTCTCCACGACATTGAATGCCGAGGGAGACCCAGCCTCCCTGAAACTAGTAGCAGAGACCCTCGGATCAGACGAAGGGATCAGAGTCGAAGCTGGAACGGTCGGACCCGACGGGACGGTATGCCCCGACCACAATGGAGCCGATGACACACATCTCCTAGGATTCGACGCCGAACTCTAGTCTCCGAGAGCTCGGATCAGACAGACTTGAGGACATGGCCAGCGCCGAGGCCGAAGACACCATTGGCTCCGACCCCCTGACTCCGGGGGCTCCTTGGATCCATAGACTCAGATATTCTATGGTGGATCGGAGAAGGAGCTATCTGGGCAAAAAAAGGAGCTGAACTCCCTGCACCGGGAGGGGGGGGGGGGAGCCAGCAATACCCCCATCTGCATTTGAGTTTGTAGAAACCTTCACATCATCCGATCCATGTCTGCTTCAGAGATGCTTCTGGTTGATCTGGAGGACACCACCAACGCCGGCCAGGAGAGCAGACACGAAGACTACCTCAAGGGTGGTCTAGCCTCCTCCTCCTCTGGAGAAAAACATGGCGAACGGAGCCAAGGAGAGGATGGCCTGGGAACTTTTACTGGGGACAAGATTACTTTAGCAGGAGGGGTCGTTGGATCTAACTCGGCCTGTCGCTTGCAGCCCCTCTCTATTTTTAGCCTTATCCACATCACTCTGTATCCCTGTGCTTTTCTTTAATCTTCTTGGCCTCTTTCTCTCCCTGTGGTAAGGTGGAAGGGCGTGTCCCGGAGAAGGGCTAGAAGTCTGAACAGCCACAGCCGTGGTTGGTAAGGAAGCTGAAGAAGAGGCAGAAGTTGATTCTGCATGTAGAAGACCCGCCAGAATCAACTTATTACTGTGATCCCGCAGGGCCCGGGGGTTGAAAGCCGCACAAATCTTACAGCTGGAAGACAAATGGGCCACCCCCAAGCAAACTACACACAGAGTGTAACCATCAGCTGGAGACATCTTGTGGCCACACACGGTGCACTTACAGAAAGTCACTTTCTGACATCCTAAAGAACACACACACACACACGACGGGCGGGAAGGGAGGCCTACACTAAAAGTTTTCAACTTTCAAACAAGGAAAAACCCAATAAGTATTGTGGACAACTAATAATTTACCTCAAAATTATCAAAAAGGGCACACACAGACCAAGTTTTAGAGAAAAAAAACCCTGACACTTGCCTGGAGCTCAAGAATCCCGTGCTGGCGAAGCCGTGGCAAATGAGATCTGAGGATTGGAAGGAGGTTGCAGTGCAGTACGGGTAGGGAGGAGGAGGTTGGATCTTTTTGCTTGGTATGCTGCCAGCTCGGATCTGTAACCCACAGGGTGCTGATCAAATGAAGTTAACTACTTCAAATCTCCAGCTATTCTCCATCTCATATTGTCGACCAAGAGGAGATCTCTGCTTGACTTACAAAGCCATGTCTGACCCAGCTCTGTTAGAAATGCTACATCTAAAGAAATCCCAATCCCTAAACACAACACACTCCAGAGACCTCAACCTCATTACTATAATCAGTAGAACATGCTGGAAGGACAGGTTCATAACACAGAGACTGCACATGCTCTGGAATAGACTTCCCATACATGTCAAGCAGAGCACCTCACTGGCCCTCCAAGAGAAATCTTGATGAGTGTATGGGGAACTAGGAACTTCACCCCGGGGATCACTCCAGTGGCTCTACGTGATCGAGGCATTGGGAATTAACGTCTGGTGGGACGATGCCAAGGCACTTCTATGGGCTAGGCTTGTAAAGGCTCCAGTGCCATTAGCCTAGTACACACCTATGAACCTATGTGGCACAAGTGAGGAAAAATTACACTGAGCTGCTGCTTTTAACACTATAAAATATGTCTGAAGTATGGTATATATTACTTTAATCTCTAACCATGTTTCTCAGTCACTGCAAATAAAATTAAGGTCCAGCTACAGAGTCACAACTTGCGGTTTTGAAGTTAAGAGGCTTAATATCAGAGCTTTGGCCGGCTAACATCTACCTGAAATCAGCTGGACGTATAAGTGAATTTAAGTAAACTAATCTGCTCTTTTGCATATAGTACTGTATTTAATTTATTTATTTGTGTTTTTCACTGAATATTAACTCAACTGAAGTTGTGGCTGTCTCTCTACAGTTAGTTCCCCACTCACCCTACCTGTTCTTGTTTTGGTATTAATGTTGGTGGCTTTGAAATTGCCCGCCCCTCTTGTAGATTCGTATTTGGATACTCCTTCTGGGTCCATCTCATTTGCTCACTCAACTGAGTGCAGTGTGATCATATTCTGATTTCAGGCACTCCTACTGTGTAGAAAGAGAGCATTTGGGAAGGACAACCCAAAAAAAAATAATATGATATATATATATATATATTTTTTTTTTATTCAGCTAATCTTACTGTAACTGTCTTAGTAGCTCTTCTGCGTGCTATCTGTTCAGACACTCTTACTCTGCACTTATTACTGCTTGTTAGTAGCCTTCTAATTTACTGCCTTCTGCACTTGTTTTTTAGTCATTTTTTAATTTAATTGCATTTATTTGAACTGTATTTGCTGCAGTGTTGCTACACAGTCTGGTGTGCTGGCTTGCACTACAATTTGAATTGTATTTACTGCTGTTTTAGCTGCTTTTCTGTAACAAAAAAAAATTCTAAGCTTGTTTCCTGCCTTTCCTGTAACTAGTCAAGTCCAGATACAGACTTGCTGTATCCAGGACTGTTGGTAAGCTTCTGAGCCCCCCGAGCCTTTCTGTGTTGGAGGGAAGCCTTCTAGCTTATCAGTGGGAGTGGTAAGCACTAGGTAGCCTATCTACCACGGGAAGAGTGGGTTTTGGCCCTGAAATTGTAGTTCATTGGCCGTTTGGGCAGTTTTCCATCTCTTTCTACTTTCTGGTTAACAGCCCGTTTTATGTTTGGTCCCTGCCTTTCCTATAACTAGTGTAGTCCAGGTACAGATTTACTGTATCCAGGACTGTTGGTAAGCTTCTGAGCCCCCCAAGCCCTTCTGTGTTGGAGAGAATCCTTCTAGCTTATCAGTGGGAGTGGTAAACACTAGGTACCCTATTCTACTACAGGAGAAGTGGTTTCTGTCCCAGAAATTATAGTTTATTGGCCATTTGGGAAGCTTTTCCATCTCTTTCAGTCTTCTGATTTAAAAGTCTGTTTGCGCTTGTTTCCTGTCTTTCCTGTTACCAGTGTAAGTCCAGGTATAGATTTGTTGTATCTAGGACTCTTTGTAAGCTTCTGAGCCCCCCAAGCCTTTCCGTGTTGGAGGGAAGCCTTCTAGCTTATCAGTGGGAGTGGTAAGCATCAGGTAGCCTATCTACCATAAGAGGAGTGGGCCCCTGGCCCAGAAATTGTAGCTATTGGATGTTTGAGCAGTTTTTTTCCATCTCTTTCAACTTTCTGGTTTGAAAGCCACACTTGTTCCCGTTTCCCAACTTTCCTAACTAGCCTAGTCTGGTTACAGAGTTGCTGTTATCCAGGATTGTTAGTAAGCTTCTGAGCCCCCAAGCCTTTCTGTGTTGGAGGGAAGCCTTCTAGCTTATCAGTGGGAGTGGTAAGCACTAGGAAGCCTAACCTCCACGGGAAGACTGAGTTTTGGCCCAGAAATTGTAGTTTATTTGGCCGTTTGGGCAGTTTTCCATCTCTTTCAACTTGCTGGCTTAAAAGCCTACATTTGTACTTGTTCCCCACCTTTCCTGTAACTAGTCTATTCCAGGTACACATCTGCTGTATCCAGGACTGTTGGTAAGTTTCTGAGCCCCGCAAAAAGCCTTCTAGCTTATCAGTGGGAGTGGTAAGCACTAGGTAGCTTGTCTACCATGAGAGGAGAGATTCTTGGCCCAGAAATTTTAGTTTATTGACCACTGGGACAGTTTGTCCATCTCTTTCAACTTTCTGGTTTAAAGACCACATCTGCACTTGTTTCCCATCTTTCCTGTAACTAACCTATTGGGTAGCACTATAAAGCCTTAAACTGATACAAGCCTTCTAGCTTAGAAGAGAGACTTTGAAGTTAAGTATCAGTTTTTTGTACTTTCTTGCTGTACTTAACTGTTTTCCGCCTAAACACAGATTTTCCAGCGTTTATTGTGCTTTAAAAGCTTGTTTTTTTCACATATTGTACTTATTTGACTACTTGCACTTTTAAAAAGTTGTTTCTTCGTTTAAATAATTTAACTGTCGTAGGCTACACACTAAAGTGTGATCGCCTTTTCTGACCGTTTGTAGTAGTTTAACGCTGTTTTAAGTGTATTTTTTTACTGTTTTTGCCTCATCTTTTCAAAAAAAAAAAAAAATTCCTTGTTTCCCCCCTTTCTAAGCTAGTATAGTCCAGTTTTCAGGCTAGTGCTGAATTCAGGGCTGTGATACTAGTTTCTGAGTTGCCCATACCTTACTTGGATAGAAGGAAGTTTCTCTGTTCACCTGTGAGAGAGGGGAGCTTTGAGCAACCTATTTGTCCCTGGAGGAGTGGTTCCAGCCCAGAAGTTAGTAGTTTATTGGCCATTTTGGGCTAATTTCTATCGCTTTCTTTTCCCTACTATAACAACCACGTTTGCACGGTTTTGCGCACCGGGCAGTGCCGGTTAGCTACAGTTAAATTATTCCCGACTCCACTAAGTCTCCTCTTCAGTTTTTCCCTTGAAACTAGTCTAACTCTCAACCCAAGCACTCAAAAAGCATCTTGCAGCCCAGCACTTGCTCAGACCTAATAGCAAGCACTAACATACCCTGACACTGATTGCCCAAGCAGGGCAAAGCTCTTTATTCACCCCTCACCAACCAAGCGACTAAGCAGCTCACCCTACTATTCAGGCATGACCAAAGGGCAACTTCAGGTGCACTCTCCAATCCAGCTGGTGAATCTTGATATCCTGAGTGAATGTTACAACTGCCTCATGTACAAAGACAACCTTCTCCTCCTACCACAAAACACTAACATATGTGAGAGATGCAATTATACAGCCAAACTGTAAGGTAAGCTGTCTCCACCCAAGACTGGAACAGACAGTCAAGAGGAGAAGGCTAACACTTGCACCACACCTCCAGCTGCACACAGACCTACTAAAACAGCACTGGCAAAAAATACACAAATACACAAAATCATACTCTGAGGCTCTAAATAAAAACCTGCAAAAGCAGAGACCTCCAAAGCAAACACCCAAGCAACGTGCACTTCCCATCACAAACCAGACAAAACCTAAAACACAAAATCAGTGTGCCGCACAATCACAGCCCTTAAGGCGAAATAACATACCTAACACACTAGTAATAGGTGACACTATAGTCAGGCACTGACTCACTAGGCTGGACAAGCAGAAGGTTACTGTTATAGCCACCTGTCGGGAGCCAGAATCCGCCACATAACAAAAGCACTCAGGTCACTCCAGAACAAGTACAAATATGACTCTTATCATTGTTCATGTTGGTGTGAATGACCTAAGACATACCTCCCTGGACTACATGAAAAAAGACATGTAAGAGCTTTCTGATCATGCAGCCCAGACTGGTATGACCATGACCCTGAGTAGCATCCTGCCCTCACCAAGAATGATACCTCAGTATAAAGAAAAAATAATCAATTTCAACAATTGGCTAAGCTTCTGAGGTCATTCAAAAGGGATCCAGTGTCTGTCAGTCTGGGATGACATGCTCGACAAGCCACGTTGCTTCGCAAGAGACTGCTTGCACCTGTCACCCCTAGGTTTTCGAATACTGGTCAAGGCTCTTGCTGCCCCCATAGTGTCTTTTTTAGGCAAGGCTCAAAAGTCAGACCCACCCCTCCATAAACAGCACAATTAACAAAAAACTGAGGGTTATGCTGCTCAATGACAGGAGTTTAAATCTCAAAATGCACGCACTCAAAGCACTCTTCAGTATAGAGAAAGTACAGTTTTGTACCTACCATAAATGTAGATGTCCGATAGATATGCAACTGCAGTCCTGACATATGGGTTGTCCTGCCTCAGGCAGCCCTTCGGTCGGCCGGATTCCAAAGTCCGGGTCCGGCGTCGGCCGATGTCGCCCACTCCCCGACGTCAGAGCGGCTGGGGTATAAAGGCATCAGCCAACGCCATCTTCTTCAGTGTTTCTTGCCCCAGATGCCAGGTGCCCTCCAAAGAAGGCTAAATTTGGTGAATGGATAAAAAATTCCAGACATGCACAACAGTAATAAACAGATGCACCATAACAGATATCCCCAGCTAATAGAGGAAAGGGGGAATGGACCCAAAAGGAAAATTGCAGAGGGGTAGGAGGGAGGGAAAACCTGACTGCAGTTGCATATCTATCGGACATCTACATTTATGGTAGGTACAAAACTGTACTATGTCCTTCAAGAATGCAACTGCAGTCCTGACATATGGGTTGAATACCATAGCCAAGCTGGGGGTGGTAGGATCTAAGAAAGGTATGGTGTAGCTAAAATGCCCTGCAGGACTGCCGAAGCAAAGCCTGCTCGGGATCTGGAGTATAAAGGCAGGTTGTAGTGTTTGGTAAATGTATGCACGGAGCTCCATGTAGCAGCCTCTAGAATGTCCTTTGTAGCCACTCCTCTTAGAAAGGCTGTGGACGTGGCTATAGCTCTGGTGGAGTATGGCCTAATATTGGCTGGCACACCTTTTCCATGGAAAGAGTAACAGAATCTGATGCAGTGTCCAATCCATTTTGAAATTGTTTGTTTGGAGATTGCCTTTCCTTGCACTCCAGCAGCATAAGCTACAAATAGTTGGTCAGACTTTCTGGTGGTCTTTGTTCTGTCCAAGTAGTAGCGTAATTGTCTGTGTATGTCCAAAGTGTGCAGCAGCTTTTCCCCCTTATTTTGAGGGTTGGGAAAGAAGGTAGGCAGGTGAATTGCTTGATTTAGAGACACCCTGGATATCACTTTTGGCATGAATGAAGGATTGGCTCTTAGAGAAACTCTGTCCTGATGAAAAATGAGAAAGGGAGGTACTGCCATCAGGGCCTGCATCTCCGAGACTCTTCTTGCTGAGGTAACTGCCAACAGGAAAACCGTTTTCCAGGAGAGAAATTGCATTTCTGAAGATGCTGCTGGTTCAAAAGGAGGAAGAGTTAATTTTTCCAAGATGAAATTGAGGTCCCATGCAGGTACTGGTGGTTTTCTGGGAGGTTTGATATTTTTTATCCCTCTTAGAAACTGTCTTAGCAAGGGATGTGAAAACACAGGTGGATCACAGTTGTATTTTGCTGAGATTGCTGAAGCGTGAATTTTTATGGAAGAATATGAGAGGCCACTATGAAACATTTCTGCCAAGTATTCTAATATCTGTGGTATGCTCATTACTGATGCATCTTGACCCCTGTTGGCATTCCAGATGATGAATCTCTTCCACTTGGCTGAATAGGTTTTTCTGGTGGAAGGTCTGTGTGCTTCCAGCAAGATTTCTTGTACTTTTTCGGAAAGAGAGGTATGGGTGAAAGTCATGGAACCCTCCAAGCTGTCAGCTGCAATGTTTGTAGGTTTTGATGAACAGTCCTGTAATTGTGCTGTGTTAGAAGCAGAGGCCATTGAGGCAAGGGCCACGGTTTGGTGTGAGTTATGCTCAGTAGCAATGGATACCAGTGCTGCCTTGGCCAGTCTGGAGCTATCAAAATTCCTTTTGGTTGTTCTGCTTTGATCTTCAATAACACCTTGGTCAGTAATGGTAGAGGAGGGAATGCATAAATTGTTAGGGAATTCCAGCTGAAGGAGAGGGCATCCGTTCAAGGCTAGAGGATGGTGCGTCCTTGAACAGAACTTCTCCAGGTGATGATTGAGGTGAGAAGCAAAGAGATCTATGTCCAGTCTTCCCCATGCACTTGTTATTTGTGAGAAAATGTGTGGATGCAGCATCCATTCGTGCGGATCCAAGAAATTTCTGCTCAGCCTGTCCGCCAGAACATTGTCCTTGCCTGGAACAAACTGGGATTGCAAGTGGATGTTCAGTTTCAGGGACTTTTCCCAAAGAGTCATTGTTAGTCTGCAGAGGGGGTAAGAGTGAGTGCCTCCCTGCTTATTTATATACCACGACAGTGGTGTTGTCTGTCTTTATTAGCAGATGACCTTGTTGAAGGGATTTCCCGAAGGCCTCGATTGCATGTATCACTGCCAACATCTCTTTTTGATCTATGTGTAGATGCATTTCCCTGGGAGTCCATTGCCCTTGAATGCATCTGCCCTCCATGTGCGCCCCCCACATCCATGATCT
This sequence comes from Protopterus annectens, assembly GCF_019279795.1. Lineage (NCBI taxonomy): Eukaryota > Metazoa > Chordata > Ceratodontiformes > Protopteridae > Protopterus > Protopterus annectens. Next base: position 1,372,606,708 of record NC_056737.1, read on the forward strand.
GAGGCGTCTGTTGTAATGGTTTGACTTGCTAGAGGTTTGTTCAAAGACATGCCCTTGTTTAAATGACTTGCTTGAACCCACCACAAAAATTCCCTTTGCAGGCATGGAATGAGTGGTATTACGTCTTCTAGATTTTGGCTGTGTTGAGACCATAAGCTTTTTAGGTACCATTGTAGCTTTCTCATGTGTAGTCTTGCCAGAGGTACCAGAAGAATGCAAGATGCCATGAACCCCAGGGCCTGCAGGATTTTCCTTGCGGTCAGCTGGGTGAGCTTTGCTAGGCTTTTGAAGTAATCTGGTAAATGTTCTTGTTTCTCCTCTGTGAGGAAAACCATTTGTGATTGTGTGTCCAATTTGGCTCCTAGAAAAATAATCTGTTGGGATGGCAGTAGTCTTGATTTTTGAATGTTGTCTGTGTATCTCAAAGCCTGTAGTAATTGAATGACATAATCCAAGTGTCTTATCAAGGTTTGTTTGTTGTCCGCTTGTATAAGGCAGTCGTCCAGGTAAGGGTATATTTGAATCCCCTGGAGCCTGCAATGTTACTGATGCCAGGCATTTCGTGAATACTCTGGGCGCAGTAGATAAGCCAAAGGGCAATGCTGAGAATTGATAATGCTCTGTTCCTGCAAGAAATCTGAGGTATCTTCTGCAACTGTGTCTGATTGGGACATGCAGGTATGCCTCCTTGAGGTCCAGAGTAACCAGCCAAGACCCCTTGCCCAGCATGGGAAGGAGTTGCTGTAAAGTCAGCATTTTGAATTTTGGCACAATGAGAAAAGTGTTTAGAGCGGACAAATCCAGTATAGGTCTCCATTGCTTTTCTTTTCTTGGAACAAGGAACAGTCTTGAATAGAATCCCTGGCCTTGTTCCTGAGGAGGAACCTTTTCTACTGCTTTTATTTGTAACAGCTTTGAAACTTGTACGAGTGCCTCTGCCCTTTGATTTTGTGGCAGGTTTGGCATGCCTTGTCTCGTTGGTAAGGTATGGAAGTGGAACCTGTAACCTTGGTCTACTATGTCCAGAATCCATTTGTCCTTGGTTAAAATGTGCCAGTTCTTTGAGAATAAGGATAATTTTCCGCCTAGAGGAGCTTCTCTTTGAGCCTTGGTTGGTGGAGTGAAAGTCAAGTCATTGTGATTGTCCCTGTGGTGCAGCTGAACTCCCTGCGCCACTTCTCTGATTTGGAGGTTGCCATTGGCGGCCCCTGTAAGAGCCTCGGTATTGCCCCCTACCTCGAGCATGCCTGTTTTTTTCCCCTTTGAAACTTGTCAGTGTCTGGAAAGGACCAATTCTTTGAAGGCCAATTCCTGCTGAATCTAGGTGGCTGAACCTGGAGGAAATCCTTGACTGTCTGTACTGATTTAGCCTTTTCCTCAATAGACTTCAACACATCCTGTGCATTAGCACCAAAAAGCTTCTGTTTTTCCAGAGGTGCATCTAGGAGCTTTACTTTAACATGGTCTGGCAGTGGCTGTTCTTTCAGCCAAGCATGTCTACGTATAACGGCCCCTGTCATAGCTGACCTACATGAAGCTTCCAATGCATCATAACCACACTGAAGAAAATGATTACTTACCTGCTGAGTGTTATGAATCAAATCCTGCAATGCCTTTATCTATAGGCTCAGGAGAGGCTAGCTTTTTCTGCAAATCATCCATTAAGTAATCCTGGTACTGAAACATATGAAAAAGACAGTTAAGTGACCTCATGGCAAGGGTTGAAGAGGTATAAACTTTTTTGCCCCATCTCTCAAGGGACCTTGATTCCCTGTCTGCGGGCAAAGGGTTTTTGGCCGAGGAAGTAGCCACTCCTTTGGGCCCCTGAGAAATAGTTTCTAGATCCACAGAGTGGGCCTTAAAGAGATGCTTGTGATTTCAGGAACCCTGTAATATCTGTCTGGCTTGACAGGAGCAGGAGGGAGAGAATCAGGGGAAGCACTGGAGTCTGAGTATACATCATCCAAGACCATCCAACACTGGAGGAATAGCTAATGGCCTGTGCTGGGGTAACTTGAGGAAGGTACGTAGCCTTTTCCTGGAGTCAGAAAATTCCTGGCCCTGCCACTGAAAATGTTCTCTCATGGAGTGGAGAACTTCTCCGAAAGAAATATCCTCTGGAGGAGAGGCAGAAGGGATAGATTCCTCAGCATCAGAGTCCTCGTAGGCCTGGAAGGGTTCTTCCTGGGTATCTGAGTGCTCAGAATCCCTAGAGGCTTCATCTGAAGAGAGGGTATCTGGCTGTTCTGTCCTAGGCCTTTTATCTGCAGGAGGCTGAGAACCTCTGTCTGGGTGCGACTGAGAACCTCTGATTAGAGAGATTAGATCTGCAGCTAGGGTCATGATCCGTTTATCAGAAGAAAGGCTCTGGGAAATAGTTTTAGGAGGATGGGCCTTAGCCTGGCTGGCAGCCTTGGCACGTGCGTAGGCCTTGATGGACATGCAGACTGGAGGCCTAGCTGCCCCACGTGCAGGAGTAACTTTATCCACTGGTATGGTGTCAGGTAATTCTAGAGCTTCGGTTTCAGGAGGAAAATCAACAACCGGCACCGGGGTAACCTCCGGGACCGAAGTACGCGGTAAAGCGGTGTCGTCGGCCTGGAGCGGTTGAATTACCGCCCCTGAAGAGGCCGATGCAATCGCGGTAGGCTTAGGCGTGGTATCGGTGGACGACGCGGGCCGAGGATGTCGGTCCCGGTCCTTACGCTTTTTGGAAATATGTGCCGTCGGTTGTTCCGATGGCATGATATAAGCGTAATTTTGGCCAAAAAAGTCTTTGGCAAATTCTGCCCGGCGCCTGAGTGTGCGCTTATTAAAGCAAGCACAGGCAGCACAGGCCAAGACGTCGTGGTCTGGGCCCAGGCAGGGAAGGCAGTAAGAGTGGAAGTCCTTATGAGGTATTTGTTTGCCACAAGACAAACAATTATTAACCTTTTCAATTTTTTCTGACATCGGCTGAGGCAAGAAAAATGTTCCCCAACGGGGTACTTAGCTTTTTGATGACTTCGGTAACTGAAAACACAGGAGCTGACCGACCGGCACTTGCGAACTGCTTCTGCTTCGGGCACCGCGCGGCAAGAAAGACTGGAGAAGATGGTGTCGGCTGATGCCTTTATACCCCAGCCTGAGTGTGCGCTTATTAAAGCAAGCACAGGCAGCACAGGCCAAGACGTCGTGGTCTGGGCCCAGGCAGGGAAGGCAGTAAGAGTGGAAGTCCTTATGAGGTATTTGTTTGCCACAAGACAAACAATTATTAACCTTTTCAATTTTTTCTGACATCGGCTGAGACAAGAAAAATGTTCCCCAACGGGGTACTTAGCTTTTTGATGACTTCGGTAACTGAAAACACAGGAGCTGACCGACCGGCACTTGCGAACTGCTTCTGCTTCGGGCACCGCGCGGCAAGAAAGACTGGAGAAGATGGTGTCGGCTGATGCCTTTATATCCCAGCCGTTCTGACATCGGGGAGTGGGCGACATCGGCCGACGCCGGACCTGGACTTTGGAATCCGGCCGACCGAAGGGCTGCCTGAGGCAGGAAAACCCATATGTCAGGACTGCAGTTGCATTCTTGAAGGACATAGTCAACATCTGTGCAGTAACTGAAACCTGGTTCAAGGCTCCAGAGAGCACCCCAGCACTACCGGGCTACAACTCATACCACACGTTTCGGCCACAGAACACGGACCGACACACAAAAGGAGAGGGTGTGTCCATATTCATCAAGGATACCTACACCTCCAGGTTAGTGGCACAGCATGATACCTCGGAGATCATCCATGTGCAACTAACATCGGGCAAATCTACAATGCAAATTGTGGCCTGCTACAGATCACCCTCCATGACCCAGGATCACCACTCCACCTTTCTGGAGACACTGGAAAACATGAAGGTCCTACCGAACACCCTGATATTGGGTGATTTCAATTACTCTACCATTCACTGGGAAAACTACTCTAGTACAAATTCCCAGGCTCAGCGCTCCCTGGAATTCATCAATTCAAACGCCCTGGATCAGCTGGTAAACTCCCCTACCAGAGGTGAAAACATACTGGACCTGGTCATTACCAAAATGGGTGACAGGTGTTCCACACCGGACGTCAACCTGTCACTGGTTAGATCAGATCATAAACTAATCACTCTGGATGTCCACACCCCACCACCACCCCCAACTAAGGAAACCACACTAAAAAGCTTTTCTAAAGCAAACTTCACCTTACTTAAGACAGAGGTGGTAAGTTTCACAGCTGCCCAAGATGCAGAAACCTTTACAAATGCACTCTATGAGCACCTACAAGGATGCATGGATCGTGCCATCCCTAGCAAAACCAAGACTAACTCCTCTAAGAAAAGGAAACCAGTTTGGTGGACCCTGCAATAAACAGGCTATACAACAGAAGGAGGAAACTAGTTCAGAAAAAAAGCAAATCCCAAGAAGGAAAGACATCCCTGATCAGTATCAGTAAGAAACTAAGGTCCCTCATGAAATCATGCAAGGCTAACTTCGAAAAAAAAATAGCCAAGGATTCAAAAGATAACCACAAAGCCTTCTTTAGCTATGTTAAGAATCTAAGTGGCAACTCGCAGATGTGCACTGAACTAGTGCAAAGCAGCACAAAATATACTGAACCTGACATTGCCAACACCCTGGCAGATAGATTCAGTGCAAACTTCACCCCCCTCTCACCTCCAAAAGGGTCCACAATACCGGAAAAGTGTTGTGTCCCAAAAATCACAGACGCACAGGTGAAAACCACCCTTTCAAAAGCATAACACACAGCATCAATGGGACCAGATGGTGTCCCAGGCTGCGTCTTGCACGAACTGCAGAATGAACTAACACCCCACCTAAACACACTGTTCAACCTCAGCCTCTCCACCACAGGCTATGTGCCCATAGAAAGTACAGTTTTGTACCTACCATAAATGTAGATGTCCGATAGGAATGCATCTGCAGTCCTTACAAATGGGTTGTCCTGTCGTCAGGCAGCCCTTCGGTCGGCCGGATTCCAAAGTCTGGGTCTGGCCTCGGCTGGTGTTGCACTTCACCCGACGTCATTGCGGCAGTTATTCGGGTATAAAGGCATCAGCCGACACCATTTTCCTCAGTGTTTCTTGCCCCAGATGCCAGGAGCCCTCTAAGAAGGCTAAATTTGGATAAATGCAAATGGTTCCAAATAGTAGAGAGCAAACAAAAAATAAGCATGTATGTACATATATACAAACAAATACACCATAATAGATTCCCCCAGCTAGCTACAAGATGGGCAAAATACCCTAGGAGTACCACAGAGGGAAGGAGGTGGGTAATCTGACTGCAGATGCATTCCTATCGGACATCTACATTTATGGTAGGTACAAAACTGTACTATGTCCTTCAAGGATGCATCTGCAGTCCTTACAAATGGGTAGAATACCATAGCCCAACTGGGGGAGGAGGAGAAATTAGTTTATGGTGTAGTTAAGATCCCTTGCAAAACAGCAGTGGCAAAACCTGCTCGGGATCTGGAGTATAAAGGTAAATTATAATGCTTGGCAAAAGTATGCACGGAGCTCCAAGTAGCAGCCTCTAAAATGTCTTTGGTAGCCACTCGTAAGAAAGCTGTGGTAGTGGCTGTAGCCCTTGTAGAGTGAGGCTTGATGTTTTCTGGAGTTTTCTTCCCATGGTAGGAGTAACAAAATCTAATGCAATTTCCTATCCATTTAGAGATTGTCTGTTTTGAAATTGCTTTTCCTTCCATTCCTGTCGCATATGCTACCAGTAGCTGGTCAGTCTTTCTATTGCTCTTGGTCCTGTCCAGGTAGTAGCGTAATTGCCTATGTACATCCAAGGTATGCAACAGCCTTTCTCCCCTGTTCTGTGGGTTGGGGAAGAATGTAGGTAGGTGGATAGCTTGATTTAAAGATACTCTGGAGACCACCTTTGGCATAAAAGTAGGATTAGTTCTCATGGATACTCTATCTTGATGGAAGATCAGGAAGGGTTGTACTGCCATTAAAGCCTGTAGCTCAGATACCCTTCTTGCTGAAGTGATTGCAAGCAGGAAAGCAGTTTTCCATGATAAGTACTGTAATTCTGCTGTTGCTGCTGGCTCGAAAGGAGGGAGTGTCAACTTTTCTAACACGAAGTTAAAGTCCCATGCTGGCAATGGTGGCTTCCTAGGTGGATTTACATTTTTAATTCCTCTCAGAAACTGCCTGAGCAGAGGATGTGAGAAGAGTGGAGGATCCAAGTTGTATTCTGCTGAGATAGCTGATGCATGAATCTTAATGGAAGAATAGGACAGACCGTTGTGGAAGAGCTCTGCCAAGTATTCCAGGATGTTAGCTATGTTTACCAGTGACACATTCTCTCCTTTTGCAGTACTCCAAATGAGATATCTTTTCCATTTTGCTGAATAATTTTTTCTTGTTGAGGGTCTGCGAGCCTCCAAGATAATGTCTTTAACCCTTTGGGATAAATTTGGGTTATTTGGTCTTATGCAATGTTCCAGGCAGTCAGCTGCAGTGTTTTCAGGTTTGGATGCAGGGTGTTGTAGTTGTTCTGTGTTAACAGTAAGGGAACTAGAGGTAGAGTCCATATTTGTTCCCGAGACATGCTCCTCAGTAATGGGTACCAATGCTGCCTTGGCCAGTCTGGAGCTATCAGGATGATCCTTGGACGGTCCTCTTTGATTTTCAATAGCACCTTGTGCATCAAAGGAAGTGGTGGGAATGCATATGCTGTCAGGTTTTTCCAACTGAAAGATAGGGAGTCCACTTTCCAAGCAAGTGGGTGGTACGCCCTTGTGCAGAATTTCTGCAGTTGGTGATTGCGTGGGGATGCAAATAAGTCTATTTCTGGTAGCCTCCACTGTCTTGTAATGGTTTTGAAGATGTCCGGATGCAGCATCCATTCGTGGGCATCCGTGGCAGTCCAGCTTAGTATGTCTGCTAGAATGTTTTCTTTTCCTGGCACAAAAATTGCTTGTAACTGGATGTTGAAGCTCAGGGCCACATTCCAGAGGTCCATTGCCATCCGGCATAAAGGGTACGAATGTGTGCCTCCCTGCTTGTTGATGTACCACATAACTGTGGTGTTGTCTGTCCTTATCAACAGTGGACCTTGTTGAAGAAATGGTCTGAATGTCTGAATTGCCAGTTTTACTGCCAGCATTTCCTTTTGATTTATGTGTAGGTGCAGCTGGTCTTGAGTCCATAAGCCTTGTATGCACTTGTCCAGCATGTGCGCCCCCCAACCGAGGTCTGAGGCGTCCGTTGTGATTGTCTGGCTTGGTTGAGTGCTGTGGAAGGGCAGTCCTTTGTTTGATTGACAGGCCTGAGCCTACCATTGAAATTCTTGTTTCAGGCATGGGATTATTGGAATTTGGGTTTCTAGGCTGTGCTTGTGCTGAGACCATAAATTCCTTAGGTACCACTGTAGCTTTCTCATATGCAGTCTGGCATGTGGAACCAATATTATGCAGAATGCCATGTAACCCAAGGCTTGCAGGACTTTTCTTGCTGTTAGCTGGTTCTGCTTTGTCAATGCCAAGAAGTAGAGAGGGAGTTGCTCCTGTTTTTCTACTGTTAGGAATGCCATTTGTCTTGATGTGTCCAGTTCTGCACCCAAAAAGGTTATCCTTTGGGATGGTATCAGTCTTGACTTTTTTATATTGACTGTGTATCCCAGGGCTTGCAGTAGATAAATGACCCTTTTCAAGTCCTCTGTTAGTTTGTTTTTGTTGTCCGCTTGTAACAGGCAGTCATCCAGGTAAGGGTAAATTTGAATTCCCTGAAGCCTGCAATGAGCAATTACTGATGCCAGGCATTTCGTGAATACTCTGGGCGCAGTAGATAAGCCAAAGGGCAATGCTGAGAATTGATAATGCTCTGATCCTGCAAGAAATCTGAGGTATCTTCTGCAATTTGGTCGTATGGGGACGTGCAGGTATGCCTCCTTGAGATCTAGAGTTACCAGCCAAGACTCCTTGCCCAGCATGGGAAGAAGCTGCTGTAGGGTCAGCATTTTGAATTTTGGGACAATGAGGAATGTGTTTAAAGCGGACAGGTCGAGAATAGGTCTCCATTGGTTTTCATTTCTTGGTACCAGGAAGAGTCTGGAGAAAATCCCTGTCCTTGCTCCATAGGTGGTACCTTTTCTACAGCTCTCATGCTTAGTAAGTGAGTTATTTGTTTTAGAGCTTCTGCCTTTTGATTTGGAGGTAGGTTTGGCATTCCTCTCTTCCTTGGTAGAGTATGGAAGTGAAACCTGTAACCTTGGTCTATTGTCTGTAAAATCCACTTGTCTCCTGTGATGTAATGCCAGTTTATTGAAAATAAGGCTAGCCTCCCGCCTAAGGGTGCTTCTAGTTGTTCCCTGGTAGGCGGTGCCAGAGCCAAGTCACTGTGATTGTCCTGTAGTAGAGGTGGTGGTGGCTGCATCTGTGGCTGTACCTCGCTGGTTGTTAGCCTGCCACTGACGTCCCCTGTAGGCACCTCTGGATTGACCTCTGCCTCTTGAGCGCCTATTCCTGCCCCTCTGAGCTCTGGAGGTGTCTGGAAAGGACCAATTTTTGGAGGGCCAATTCCTGCTAAACCTTGGAGGTTGGACCTTTAAGAAATCCTTCACTGTCTGGACAGATTTTACCTTCTCTTCCATCTTCTTCAGCACCTGTTGTGCAGGAGAGCCAAACAAATTGATCTTGTCCATGGGAGCATCTAGTAGCTTTGATTTGACATGATCCGGTAAGGCCTGTTCTTTCAACCATGCATGTCTTCTGATCACTGTGCCAGTCATGGCTGATCTAAAGGAAGCTTCCAGTGCATCATAGCCGCATTTTAAGGAATGATTACTGACCTGCTGAATGTTATGTACCATTTCCTGAACAGATTTTTTGGCTAATGGTTCATCTGAGGACAGCTTTTTAGTTAACTGGTCTAACATAAATTCTTGATACTGGATCATATGGAATTGACAGTTCAAGGCCCTAGCTGAAAGAGTAGCAGAAGTGTAAACTTTTTTACCCCATCTCTCTAAGGACCTGGATTCCCTTTCAGAGGGGGGGGGATTTGGCAGAGGTAGCTGCTACAGCCTTAGGTCCCTGTGAGATAGTTTCGGGATCTGCAAAAGGAGCCTTATACAAATGATAATGTGTGTCCGGGACCCTGTAGTACCTATCGGGCTTAGCAGGGGCCGGAGGAAGAGAATCAGGAGCAGTACAAGCATCATTAAAAGCATCATCCACAACAGTAAGTACTGGAGGAATGGCTAAAGGCCTATGCTGTGGCAAATGCAGGAAGGTTCTAAGCCTTTTCCTAGTGTCTGAAAAATCCTGGCCCTGCCATTGAAATTGTTCCCTCATAGCATGCAAGGTTTCCCCAAAGGAAAATTCCTCAGGCGGAGAGGCAGAAGGAATGGACTCTTCTGCATCAGAGTCCTCATAAGGAGAAAAGGGGGCCTCTGGAGGGTTTGAATTATCTGATTCATCAGAGGAGTCATCTGAAGAAACTGGCTCAGGGGGCTCTACTCTAGTCCTCTTCTGTGGAGGTGGGTGAGAGGCTCTGTCTGAATGTGGTTGGGATCCCCGGATCAAAGAAATGAGATCCTCTGCTAGACTAAGCATTTGTGAACTAGAACTGGGCCTGTGAGAGGGGGTCTTAGCAGGCACAGTCTTGGCAGTTTTTGCTGCTTTAGCCCTGGCAAAGGCCTTAATCGACATGGATGCAGGAGGCCTAGCAGCTCCACGTGCAGGGGTAGAAATATCCAAAGGGATAGTATCGGATAAATCATGTGTACCTGCAAGAGCAGGTGGGATTTCAGTAGCAGATTCAGCCAAGCTGGATGAGGCCTCGGTAAGAGGCAAGCTTTCGGCCGAAGGTAGAACCGTGGACTCGGTTTCAGCCGAAACCGAGACACTCGCGGTTGGCTTAACCGCAGTTTCGGCCGAAACCGCGGACCGCAAGTGTCGGTCCTTTTCCTTGCGTTTTTTTAGAAATTTGCGCTGTCGGAGGATCCGACGGCATAATGTAAGCAAAATCTGAGCCGAAAAACTCTTCAGCAAATTCCGACCGACGTCTAAGCGTTCGTCGGTTGAAAGAAGCACAGGCTAGACAAGCTGCTACGTCGTGGTCTGGGCCTAAGCAAGGCAAACAGTAAGAGTGGAAATCTTTATGAGGTATTTGTTTCCCACAAGTTAAACAGTTATTCACTTTTTCTGACATCGGCTGAGGCAAGAAAGAGTCCCCAACGGGGTACTTAGCTTTTTAGAAGTCTTCTGGTAGTAGTTGAAGTATTCGGTAGTAGTAATCTCTGGTTCTGACCGACCGGCACTTGCGAACAGCTTCTGCTTCAGGCGCCACGCGGCAAGAAAGACTGAGGAAAATGGCGTCGGCTGATGCCTTTATACCCGAATAACTGCCGCAATGACGTCGGGTGAAGTGCGACACCAGCCGAGGCCAGACCCAGACTTTGGAATCCAGCCGACCGAAGGGCTGCCTGACGACAGGACAACCCATTTGTAAGGACTGCAGATGCATCCTTGAAGGACATCGGTGCAAAGCAACGGTTATTCCTCTCCACAAAGGAGGGGCCACAACTGACCCTGGTAACTATCGCCCCATAAGCCTAACTAGCCTGATTTGCAAGGCTACGGAGCACATAATCATGGAACTCATTAACAAAGACATTGGGAACCACCGAATACTTGACCCGACCCAGTTCGGCTATGTTAAGGGCAGATCATGCCTACTAAACCTGGTTGACTTCTTTGAGACATTCACCAAGGCCATAGACGGGGGAAAGGTGGTTCACACAGCCTACCTTGAACTCGCCAAGGCTTTCGATACCATTCCCCACTCGGGTATTACAGAAAAACTCACCAGCCTGAAAGTACGGTTTTGTACCTACCATAAATGTAGATGTTCGAGTGCTAATACAGCTGCAGTAATTACAGATGGGTTTTCTGCCGTCAGGCGGGTCCTCGGTCGGCCGAATTCCAAAGTCTAGGTCCGGCGTCGGTTGTTGTCGCTTTCTTTCCTGCCGTCAGTGCGACAGGGGTATATAAGACACAGCCGATGCCATTTTCTTCAGTCTTTCTTGCCCCAGATGTCAGGTGCCCCCAGAAGGAAGGCAATACATAAATTATATATATACATATATTCATGCAATGCAATATAATCAAAAATCAGTAGTTGCAAGCAAATATACCATAGAAGGGTAATCCCAAAGCTACGCACAGGGTGGTAGGCACTAGGTGGAACTGGGATGAGCCAGAATGCCCTGCAACACAGCAGTGGCAAAGCCTGCTCTAGTTTTGGAGTATAAGGGCAGGTGGTAATGTTTGGTGAAGGTATGCACAGAACTTCAAGTGGCTGCCTCCAAAATATCTTTGGTGGGAACTCCTCTGAGGAAGGCTGTAGAGGTAGCTGTGGCCCTGGTGGAGTGGGATCTGATGCCTGTAGGGACAGATTTTCAATGAAAGTAATAACAAAACCGTATGCAGTGGCCTATCCTGTTTGGTATCTGGTTTCCCTTGAGCTCCCACAGCATAGGACACAAAAAGTTGTTCTGATTTCCTGAAAGGCTTTGTTCTGTCCAAATAATAATGTAGCTGTCTATGGATGTCTAAGGAGTGTAGCAGCCTTTCCCCTTTGTTTTGAGGATTGGGGTAAAAGGTAGATAAGTGTATGGCTTGATTTAAAGCTACCCTGGATACCACTTTAGGCATAAATGACGGGTTGGTTCGAAGGGAAACCCTGTCCTGATGGAAGATGAGAAAGGGCTGCACAGCCATGAGGGCTTGTAGTTCCGAAACCCTACGAGCTGAGGTAATGGCCAGAAGGAAAGCTGTTTTCCAGGACAAATATTGCAAATCTGTTGAGGCAGCTGGTTCAAAGGGAGGCAATGTTAATTTTTCTAGAATGTAATTAAGATCCCAGGCTGGTATTGGTTGTTTCCTTGGAGGTCTTATATTCTTAGCCCCTCTGAGGAAAGTACAGTTTTGTACCTACCACAAATGTAGATGTCCGATAGGTATGCAACTGCAGTCCTGACATATGGGTTGTCCTGCCTCAGGCAGCCCTTCGGTCGGCCGGATTCCAAAGTCTGGGTCCGGCGTCGGCTGAAGTCGCTTTCCCGACGCCAGAGCGCCGGGGGTATAAAAGCGTCAGCCGACGCCATCTTCTTCAGTGTTTCTTGCCCCAGATGCCAGGTGCCCTCTAAGGAAGGCTAAATTTTGAAAATAGAGAAAAATTCCAGACAAGTACAACAACATAAAACAAATACACCATAAAAGATTACCCCAGGTAGCTAAAATGAGGGTAGAAACCCAAAAGAATACCACAGAGGGTAGGTGGGAGGAAAACCTGACTGCAGTTGCATACCTATCGGACATCTACATTTATGGTAGGTACAAAACTGTACTATGTCCTTCAAGGATGCAACTGCAGTCCTGACATATGGGTTGAATACCATAGCCAACCTGGGGGTGGTAGGCACCAAGACAAAGATGGTGTAGCTAAAATGCCCTGCAGGACTGCAGAAGCAAACCCTGCTCTGGATCTGGAATATAAAGGCAGGTTGTAATGTTTGGAAAATGTATGCACGGAGCTCCATGTAGCAGCTTCTAAAATGTCCTTTGTTGCCACTCCTCTTAAAAAGGCTGTGGAGGTGGCTGTAGCTCTGGTGGAATGTGGCCTGATGTCAGCTGGCACACTTTTTCCATGAAAAGAGTAGCAGAATCGAATGCAATTCCCAATCCATTTAGAAATTGTCTGTTTGGAAATTGCTTTTCCCTGCAATCCAGCAGCGCAAGCTACAAAAAGCTGGTCAGATTTTCTGAAAGACTTTGTTCTGTCCAAGTAGTAGCAACTGTCTGTGTATGTCCAAGGTGTGCAGAAGTCTCTCCTTTATTTTGAGGATTGGGAAAGAAGGTAGGCAGGTGAATAGCTTGATTCAGGGACACCCTGGATACCACCTTTGGCATGAATGACGGATTGGCTCTCAAAGAAACTCTGTCCTGATGAAAAATGAGAAATGGTTGTATTGCCATAAGGGCCTGTAGCTCAGAGACTCTTCTTGCTGAGGTTACTGCCAGAAGGAAAGCTGTCTTCCAAGACAGAAATTTCAACTATGAAGATGCTGCTGGTTCAAAGGGAGGAAGAGTTAACTTTTCCAGCATGAAGTTGAGGTCCCATGCAGGCACTGGTGGTTTCCTTGGAGGGTTGATGTTCTTTATACCTCTTAGAAACTGTCTTAGCAATGGGTGAGAAAATACAGGCGGATCAGTGTTATATTTGGCAGATATTGCTGAAGCATATATTTTTATGGAAGAATATGAAAGGCCATTGTGGAGCATTTCAGCCAAATATTCTAGGATCTGTGGAATGCTCATCACTGATGGGTCTTGACCCTTTTTGCTGTTCCAGATAAGAAATCTCTTCCATTTTGCTGAGTATGTTTTCCTTGTGGAAGGTCTGCGTGCCTCCAGGATGATATCTTTTACCCTTTTGGAAAGTATATCCTGAGGAATAGTCATGGAATCTTCCAAGCTGTCAGCTTCAATGTTTTCAAGCTGGGGTGTAGTGTCCTGTAATTGTGCTGTGTCAGAAGAAGTGGCCATTGAGGAAGGAGCCACAGATTGGTGTGTGTCAAGCTCCGTAGCAGTGGGTACCAATGTTGTCTTGGCCAGTCTGGAGCTATCAGTATGACTTTTGGCTGCTCTGTCTTGATCTTTAGTAACACCTTGGTCATCAAACGAAGAGGTGGGAAGGCATATAGTGTTAGAGAGTTCCAACTGAAGGAGAGAGCGTCCACCTTCCATGCTTGAGGATGGTATGTCCTTGTGCAAAACTTTTTCAGATGGTGATTGAGGTGGGAGGCAAAAAGATCTATGTCCGGCTTTCCCCATGCTTGAGTTATTTGTAAGAAAATGTCTGGATACAACATCCATTCGTGTGGATCCATGATGTTTCTGCTTAGGCTGTCCGCCAGAACATTGTCCTTCCCTGGTACAAACTGGGATTGTAGCTCTATTTTCAATTGTAGGGAAATATCCCAGAGATTCATTGCCAGTCTGCAAAGAGGGTAGGAATGGGTACCTCCTTGCTTGTTTATGTACCACATAACTGTGGTATTGTCTGTTTTTATTAGTAGATGGCCCTGATGCATGAACCTTTCAAAGGCCTTGATTGCGTGTATCACTGCCAGCATTTCTTTTTGGTTGATGTGCAGGTGCTTTTCTTTTTGTGTCCATTGTCCTTGAATGCATCTGCCCTCCATGTACGCCCCCCATCCATGGTCTGAGGCGTCTGTTGTTATGGTTTGACTTGTATGAGGCTTGCTGAAAGGCAGACCTTTGTTTATCTGGCTTGCTTGGGCCCACCACAGAAATTCCTTTTGAAGGCATGGAATGAGTGGGATCAATGCTTCCAGGCTGTGGCTGTGTTGAGACCATAGACTTTTTAGATACCATTGTAGTTTCCTCATATGCAGCCTTGCGTGTGGAATCAGAAGAATGCAAGATGCCATGAAACCCAGGGCCTGCCTATTTTCCTTGCAGTCATCTGGGTGTGTGTTGCTAATTTTCTGAAGTATTCTGGTAATTGTTTTTGTTTTTCTTTTGTCAGAAACACAATCTGGGTGTTTGTGTCCAGTGTGGCACCCAGGAAAGGTATTTGTTGGGATGGTACGAGACTTGATTTCTGAATATTGACTGTGTATCCCAAGGCCTGCAGTAGGTGAATGACATAGTCCAAGTTTTTTAACAAGGCTTGTTGGCTGTCCGCTTGTATAAGGCAGTCGTCCAGGTAAGGGTATATTTGTATCCCCTGAAGTCTGCAATGTGCAATTACTGATGCCAGGCATTTCATGAACACTCTGGGCGCAGTAGATAAGCCAAAGGGCAATGCTGAGAATTGATAATGCTCTGAGCCTGCAAGAAATCTGAGGTATCTTCTGCAACTTTGTCTGATTGGCCTCCTTGAGGTCCAGAGTTACCAGCCAAGACCCCTTGCCCAGCATGGGAAGGAGTTGCTGTAAAGTCAGCATTTTGAATGTTGGCACAATAAGGTAAGTATTCAGTGCGGACAAGTCCAGAATGGTTCTCCATTGGTTTTCTTTTCTTGGAACAAGGAAGAGTCTCGAATAAAATCCTTGGCCTTGTTCTGCAGAAGGAACCTTTTCTATTGCTCTTATTTGAAGTAGGTTTGTTATTTGTTTGAGTGCCTCTGCCCTTTGATTTGGTGGCAGGTTTGGCCTGCCATGTCTTGTTGGTAGTGTATTAAAATGGAATCTGTATCCTTTGTCTATTATGTCCAGTATCAATTTGTCCTTTGTAATATTGTGCCAATTTTGTCAGAATAAAGATAATTTTCCGCCCAAAGGTGCTTCTAATTGAGCCTTGGATGGCGGAGTCAAAGTCAAGTCATTGAGATTGTCCTGTGAGCAGTGGAAGGTCCTGCCCCACCTCTCTGGTTCGGAGGCTGCCACTGACGTCCTCTGTAGGAGCCTCGAGTTTGCCCTCTACCTCTGCCATGTCTGTTTTTGCCTCTTTGAAATTTGTCTGTGTCTGGAAAGGACCAATGCTTAGAAGGCCAATTCCTGCTGAATCTTGGAGGCTGTACCTGGAGGAAATCTTTGACAGTTTGCACTGCTTTTGCCTTTTCCTCTATTTTCTTTAAAACCTCTTGTGCAGTAGCACCAAATAGCTTATGTTTTTCTAGTGGTGCATCCAAAAGCTTAATTTTCACATGGTCTGGCAATGTTTGTTCCTTTAACCAAGCATGTTTGCGTATGACCGCACCTGTCATTGCTGCTCTACATGAAGCTTCCAATGCATCATATCCACACTGAAGGAAATGGTTGCTAACCTGCTGAGTATTATAAACCAATTCATGTAACCCCTTTCTATCTAATGGTTCAGGGGAAGCCAATTTCCTTTGCAAGTCATCCAACATGTATTCCTGATACTGAATCATATGAAATTGACAATTTAATGCTCGCATAGAAAGGGTGGAAGATGTATATACTTTCTTGCCCCACCTTTCTAAAGCCCTAGAATCTCTTTCCGAAGGAAGTGGATTCTTAGCAGTAGTGGAAGAAACCCCTTTAGGCCCCTGAGAAATAGTTTCAGGGTCAGCAGTATGGCCCTTGTACAGAAATTGATGTGTCTGGGACCCTGTAGTACCTGTCTGGCTTGACAGGAGCAGGGGGGAGTGAGTCAGGGGAAACACTAGATTCTAAGTACACATCATCTAAAACATTTAAAACTGGAGGAATAGCTAAGGGCCTATGCTGAGGTAGCTTTAAAAATTCCCTTAACCTTTTCCTAGAATCTGAGTATTCTTGGCCTTGCCATTTGAAGTGTTCCCTCATGGAATGAAGCATTTCCCCAAAGGAAAACTCCTCAGGAGGAGAAGCAGAGGGAATGGATTCCTCCGCATCAGAATCCTCGTAGGCCGGGAAGGCCTCCTCCTGGTAGTCTGAATGTGCAGAATCACCTGAGGCCTCATCGGAGGACTGGGGATCTACCTGCTCAACCCTAGGCCTCTTGACAGAAGGCGGCTGAGAGCCTCTATCTGGATGTGGCTGAGAACCCCCAATTAAAGAAATAAGGTCCTCAGCTAAACTTAAAATTTGAGAACCAGAAGTGGATCCCAGACAAACAGATCTTGGAGGGAGAGACTTAGCCTGTTTGGCAGCTTTAGCACGTGTGTAGGCCTTAATGGACATAGACACTGGAGGCCTGGCAGCCCCGCGTGCTGGAGTAGTCTTATCCACAGAAATGGTGTTAGAAATATCCTGGGCTACGGTCTCAGAGGGGGGAACAGAAACCGGCACCGAGCTGGCCTCCGGTACCGAAGTAACCGGTGGGGCGGTGTCGTCGGTCTGTAGCTGTTGTGAAACCGGCTCAGAAGAGACAGAGACACTCGCGGTAGGCCTAAACGTGGTGTCGGCCGAGACCGCGGATGTCGGTCCTTATCCTTCCGTTTTTTAGGTAAATGTGCTGTCGGAAGCTCCGACGGCATGATATAACAGAAATCTTCCCCAAAATAATCCTGTGCAAACTCTGTCCGACGCCTAAGAGTGCATTTATTGAAAGAAGCACAAGCAGTACAGGCTGAGACATTGTGTTCTGGGCCTAGGCAGGGTAAGCAGTAAGAGTGGAAATCCTTATGAGGTATTTGTTTCCCATAAGTTAAACAATTATTAACTTTTACAGTTTTATCTGACATCGGCTGAGGCAAGAAAAGGTCCCCAACGGGGTACTTAGTTTTTTTGAAGACTTCAGTAGCTGAAAACACAGGAGCTGGTCGACCGACACTTGCAAACTGCTTCTGCTTCGGGCGCTGCGCGGCAAGAAAGATTGAAGAAGATGGCGTCGGCTGACGCTTTTATAGCCCAGGCGCTCTGACGTCGGGGAAAGGGCGACTTCAGCCGACGCCGGACCCAGACTTTGGAATCCGGCCGACCGAAGGGCTGCCTGAGGCAGGACAACCCATATGTCAGGACTGCAGTTGCATCCTTGAAGGACATCTGTCTTAAGAGTGGGTGAGAGAATAAGGGTGGATCAGTGTTGAATTCTGAAGAAATGGCTGAGGCATGAATTTTTATGGAGGAAAATGAAAGTCCACTGTTCAACAGCTCAGCTAGATACTGTAATATCTGAGGCAAATTCAGTTTTCTAGGATCCTGGCCTTTTTTCTCATTCCAAGAGCAAAACCGTTTCCATTTTGCAGAGTAAGCCTTTCTAGTATATGGCCTTCTGGCCTCCAAAATGACATCCTGCACGTCTTTGGAGAGTAGAGGTCTGTTGTGGTGTTAAGGAATTTTCCATGCAGCGAGATTGTGTTTTCAGCTGACTGTGAAGAGTTTTGTAGCTGTGCTGAGTCAGTAGAAGAGGCATTAGAGGTAGGGACCAGGGAGGAGTATGCGTTAGGCTCCTCAGGAGTGGGTACCAGTGTTGTCTTGGCCAGTCTGGAGCAATCAGTATCATCTTCGGTCTGTCTGCTCTTGCTATCAAGAGCATCTTGGGCAGAAGAGGCAAAGGTGGGAAAGCGAAAACTGTCCATGCTGCCCAACTGAAAGAAAGGGCGTCCACTCTCCAGGCCTTTGGATGAAAGGTCCTTGAAGAGAACTTTTCCAATTGATGATTCCTGTGGGAGGCGAAGAGATCTATGTCTGGCCTTCCCCACGCTTGGATTATCTTTGTAAACACTTGAGGATGCAACTTCCATTCGTGTGGGTCTGCCATATTTCTGCTTAGATTGTCTGCCAGTGTGTTTTCCAAACCTGGGAAGTACTGTGCTTGAAGTTCGATTTGCCATTCCAGAGCCAAGTTCCAAAGTCACATGGCTAGTCTGCACAGGGGGTATGATTGTGTTCCTCCTTGTTTGTTTATGTACCACATTACTGTGGTGTTGTCTGTTCTTATCAATAATTGCCCTGGATGCAGGAGGTCCTTGAAAGCTGTAATTGCATTTATCACTGCTAGCATTTCTTTTTGATTGATGTGAAGGTGCTTTTCCTTTTGGGACCATTTGCCCTGAATGCACCTGTCATGTGCTCCCCCCAGGCGTAGTCTGAGGCGTCTGTTGTGATGACTTGATTTGCTTGAGGCTTGCAGAATGGAAGACCTGTGTTTGTTTGACATGCTTGGGCCCACCATAGAAATTCCTTTTGCAAACATGGGATTATTGGTATTATTGTTTCAAAACTGTGGCTGTGTTGAGACCATAGGTTTTTTAGGTATCATTGAAGTTTCCTCATGTGCAACTTTGCACATGGGATTAAAAGAATGCAAGATGCCATGAAACCCAGAGCCTGCAGGACTTTTCCTTGCAGTGAGCCTGGTACAATTTGCTAGCATTTTGAAGTACTGAGTTAGTTGCCCCTGTTTTTCTGGCGTGAGATAGGCCATCTGGGTGTTTGTGTCCAAGTTGGCACCCAGGAAAGTTATTTTCTGAGATGGTGTTAGCCTGGATTTCTCTTTGTTGACTGTGTATCCCAGAGAATTCAATAACCGTGTTACATAAGCCAGATGTTCCAGAAGTATGTGCTTGCTGTCCGCTTGGATCAGGCAGTCGTCCAAATAAGGGTAAATTTGTATCCCTTGAAGTCTGCAGTAGGCAATTACTGATGCCAGGCATTTCGTGAATACTCTGGGTGCAGTAGATAAGCCAAAGGGCAATGCAGAGAATTGATAGTGGATTGAATCTGCAAGAAATCGGAGGTATCTTCTGCAGCTTTGTCTGATTGGGACATGCAGGTATGCCTCCTTGAGGTCCAATGTTACCAGCCAAAACTCCTTGCCCAGCATGGGAGGAAGCTGCTGTAATGTGAGCATCTTGAATTTTGGTACAAGTAGAAATGTGTTTAGGATGGATAAGTCCAAAATGGGTCTCCAGTCGGTTCCTTTCCTTGGTACCAGAAATAGTCTGGAATAAAAACCTTGACCTTGTTCGTGAGTAGGTACCTCTTGAATAGCTTTCATGTCCATGAGCTTTGAAATTTGTATTTGTGCCTCTGCCCTTTGATTGTGTGGCAGGTTTGGCATGCCTCTCATTTTTGGAAGAGTGTGAAAATGAAATCTGTAGCCTCTGTTTATAATGTCCAGGATCCATTTGTCTGTTGTGATAATATGCCAATTTCTTGTAAATAATGCCAGCTTACCTCCCAAGGGTGCTGCCAGCTGAGACTTGCTTGGCATGAAAAGGAGGAAGTCACTGGGTTTGTTTCCTGTATTGTTGTGCACTGTCTTCGCCACCTCTTGGTGCTGGAGTTTGCCATTGCCTGCCTCTATATGATCATTGAGATTGTCCTCTGCCCCTTGTGCGCCTGTATCTACC
Source organism: Protopterus annectens (assembly GCF_019279795.1). Classification (NCBI taxonomy): domain Eukaryota; kingdom Metazoa; phylum Chordata; order Ceratodontiformes; family Protopteridae; genus Protopterus; species Protopterus annectens. The sequence continues at coordinate 1,372,626,534 of NC_056737.1, forward strand.
TCTTTGGGGCTTGTCCGTGGCTGGAAAAGACCAGTTTTTAGAAGGCCAATTTCTGCTAAAACGTGGTGGTTGAACCTGTAGAAAAGCTTTGACAGTTTGCATAGATTTAGCTTTTTCTTCCATTTTATCTCCTCAGCATTAGTACCAAATAGTACATCCTTTTGTAAAGGAGCATCTAGTAGTTTAGCTTTAACATGATCAGGCAAGATCTGTTCCCTAAGCCAGGCATGTCTACGAATGACTGATCCTGTAACAGCAGCTCTACTTGAGGCCTCTAAGGCATCATAGCCACATTGTAAGGTGTGTTAACCCACTTGTTCTGCACTATGCATCATATCCTGCAACTCCTTCAAATCTGGTTGTTCAGGTTGAGACATTTTATTTCTTAATTGTGATAACAGAAACTGCTGATATTTAAGCATATGGAACTGACAATTTAAGGCCCTCATGGCTAGGGTGGCCGAGGTATATACCTTTTTTCCCCACCTTTCTAAGGATCTAGACTCTCTTTCGGAAGGTAGTGGATTCTTAGCAGTACAGGCCTTCATTCCCTTGGGGCCTTGAGAAATGGTTTCAGGGTCAGCATTATAGCTTTTGTAAAGAAATTGGTGCGAGTTAGGAACTCTGTAGTACCTATCAAGCTTGACTGGGGCAGGAGGCAGGAAATCCGGATTAAGGCAAGCCTCCTAGTAAACATCATCAAGTATGTCCAAGACAGGAGGTATCGCCAGAGGTCTGTGTTGAGGTAACAAAAGAAATTCCCTAAGTCTTTTCTTGGAATCAGAAAAGTCTTGGCCTTCCCAATGGAAGTGTTCCCTCAAGGTGTGCAAGGTTTCCCCAAAGGAAAAATCCTCTGGGGGAGATACTGACGGAATGGACTGCTCTGCATCAGAATCTTCAAAAGGGGAGTACGAGTGTTCCTCTACATCAGAATGTTCTGAAAAAATGGAGCCCTGATCAGAAGAGGGAGAATCTTCCTCCACTCTGGGTCTCTTGTCTGGAGGGGGTTGGGAACCCCTGATAAGAGTAATTAAATCCTCAGCCATTTTGAGCATCTGCTTTTTAGGCATGGGGCCTGGAGATGGGCCCTGTGCAACATGCCTCTTGGGATGCATGGCTGATTTGGACTTAGTAAAGGCCTTAATGGAAAAGGAAGATGAGGGTCTAAAGACACCATGGGTGGAAGTGGACCTGTCCACATTAGGAGCCTCAGCACTCACAGTGGCTTCGGTGGTTGCAGTCTGGGTATGGGCTGAGGTACCTGTGGTCTCGGTTACAGAAGACACCGCCAAAGAAGTGTCGTCGGTAGTCAGGGGCTGCATAGGCGTCTCGCTGAGAACCGGACCACATGTAGCCAGTTTTGGCGTGGTGTCGGTGGAGACCGCGGGCCTCGCGTGTCGATCCTTGTCCTTGCGTTGTTTGGACAAAATGGTAGTCGGAGTCTCCGACGACATTTTATAATCAAAGGCTTTACCAAAAAAATGTTGGGCGAACTCCGCCCGATGCTTAATAGTGCGTTTATTGAAAGTAGCGCAAAAGCGACAGCCCGAGACATCGTGGTCTGGGCCTAAACAAGGTATGCAAATGGAATGGAAATACTTATGCGGTATTTGCTTCCCACAAGAAATACAATTGTTAACTTTGTCTGACATCGGTCTGAGGCATGAAAAGTTTCCCCAACGGGGTACTTAGCTTTAAAGAAGACTTCGGTTTCCAATTTTTCGTAAATTCAGGAGCTGGCCGACCGGCACTTGCGAACTGCTTCTGCTTCGGGCACCGCGCGGCAAAAAAGACTGAAGAAAATGGTGTCGGCTGTGTCTTATATACCCCTGTCGCACTGACGTCAGGAAAGAAAGCGACAACAACCGACGCCGGACCTAGACTTTGGAATTTGGCCGACCGAGGACCCGCCTGACGGCAGAAAACCCATCTGTGATTACTGCAGCTGTATGCACGATGATCATCATAAACTCCTACGTCATGAGATGGGTTGCCAACTGCCTTACAGACAGAACTCACACGGTAAGAATAGCGGGCTCCAGGTCCGACTCTAAAGCAGTCACAAGTGGTGTCCCGCAAGGCTTGGTCCTGGGACCCCTACTGTTTGGCATATACTTCTCAGAAGTACAAGCAAACACATGAGGACTATGGCTAACCAAGTTCGCCGGTGACTGCAAACTGGGTGCCATAATTGACTCTCCGGCTGACATGGACATCCTCCAAAAGGGCCTTACTGAGACGGACACCTGGTGTCAAAGTCATGGCCTCAAGCTAAATGCCAAAAAATGCATAGTCATCCCATTTGGGAAAAACAAAACACCCACGAATTAACACATAGGTGGCAGCCCCCTTAATACAGAAGAGGTAGTAAGAGATCTGGGGACCCAGGTAGATAGTAATGTCTCCTTTGACAATCATATTGCCAAAGTAGTTAGGAAATCTTCTGTGTGGCCCATCTAATTACTAAAGGGTTCACATCTAGAAATAAAGAGGTTATAGTGCCCCTCTACTCGTCACTCATTAGACCCATCACAGAGTACAACGCCCCATTTGGGATGTACCTCATAAGACACTTCCAACAGCTGGAAAGACCACAAAAGTACCTCACCAAGAGGATTACTGGCCTCAAACATATGTCCTATGCAGCCCAACTGAAAAAACTCCGACTGCACTCAGTGGCATATCGCTTACTCAGAGGTGATCTCTGGCTGACTTACAAAGCCATGTCCAACTCAGAATTGATGGACATGCTCCACCTAAAGAACTCTAAGTCACTGCGAGCCACGCGCTCTAGTGAGCTAAACCTCGCCACAACAATAAATAGAATATGCTGGAGGGATAGATTCCTGTCACAGAGGCTCCCCATGCTTTGGAACAAAATTCCAGATTACATCAGCCTCTCACTAACACTCTTCAAGAGAAACCTTGACAAGTGGATGGGTAACAGAAAATACACCCCTGGGATCACTTCATTGGCTCTGCTTGACAGAGGATCAGTTAATTAATCAATGGGGTGGCGAAAGCAGACACACTCTGGCTAGGCTTATAAATGCTTTCGGGCAGATAGCCTAGTACCTACCTATGAACCTAATTACTGCTTACCCTAAAGCACAGCAAATCTGCAATGGTCCAGAGAATTGATAAAAGACTCAATCCAGACTCAGACACAAGAGGATGCTGACATACCCACCGAGATGTTGCTTACGCAAATCATCAGAAATAAATACTTTCATCTTTTAATACTGATAGACAAGTCTCAGAATGTCATTATCTCCAAAATCAGCATGAAATCTGCTAGAATTCTGAAGGACATCTGAAGAGTATTTCCTACTGACCGTACACAGTCATTTATTTGTAGTCTACAGACATCCAAGGTACTACATCTTTAAAACAGACTTGAATATAGCAAACCTCAGAAATCACCTATGAAAATAACTACTGTTTTAGAGAATGCAATCACTCTACCACTGAGAAACAATGCGCTTTTACCTATCATAATGCTAGTGCTGTAAGTTGAGCTCTGACATCAGCACATAGAAGACTCACTGCCACAAGTAACAGGACCACAAGGCAATTAAACTTTTCAGACTGTTCATTTAACACCCTCCCACACACAAACACCCTAAAATGGCTAGTCTCTCCCTACCCCTTTATTTCCTGTAAAGAATGAAACAGTTCAAAGGATACAGTCTATGAGCAGGATATAAAGGTAGAATTACTTCCTGCAGCTGGGGATCTGTTAAATTATAAGCATACAACTTTTGTATCTTATGTTATAGAGCACCAGCTGTAGGAGACGGTCCAGAGTTTCTTGTTGGGCTTCCTGGGTGATGTCTTATGGAAACACATTCTTGACAGCTTAAGCTCTTTCTTTGGAAAAAAAACTGCAAGTTTCTAATTTACAACATGTGCAAACAAAAAGTACAATTCTGTAAGTAAACTTGCCATAACAATACATGTTTGAATGATCACTGCTGCAGTAGCCTAAGGTATACGAGTTACATCCTATCAAGGATAAAAGAACTGGGCAGTATCAAAAACTTTCATGGCATCTTCTTTGTTCCCAGGTAGGTAGTCAGCTGAAGCTTTGATGACAAACTCGGGCTGGGGTGCTAAGCCCTTCAGTGCTTTCATGTCAACTGAGAGAGGGAAGCTAAATCTTGGGAGGACAACACTAGGAATATAACAAATGTCCAAACTTTCAGCATAAAAAAAAAAAATAAAAATAAGGTGTACAGAGAGGCGGAGCAACTACTGTCAAGGTATGTGTATTTACCAATCACAAAGTACAGTTGTGTACACTTACTATAAATGTAGATGTTCGAGTGTATTCACTGCTGCAGTCATTTCATTTGGGTAATCTGCTGGCAGGTTGCCCTCAGTCGGCCTGAATTCCAAAGTCTTGGGTCCTGCATCGGTTGCTGTCTCCTCTTCCATGATGTCAGGGGTATATAACATGCAGCCAACGCCATTTTCTTTATTTTTTCTTGCCCCCGATGTCAGGTGCCCCCAAAAAGGTAGCAGAAAAAAATATATATATATGTATACATGCATCCATATAAACTTTACCTTCATCTACAAGCAAATACACCACACAGGTTGTAGAAGATACAGAAGGAAAGATAAACTCCAGAATGACAGGGGGATGGCAGGAGGGTAACCTGGACTGCAACAGTGAATACACTCGAACATCTACATTTATGGCAAGTGTACACAACTGTACTATGTTCTTCGTGTTTCACTGTTGCAGTCATTACATTTGGGTAAAATCCCAAAGCTATGGTTGGGGGTCTGGAGCTAAACAGCATTAGGAGAGGCTATAAGGCCCTGCAGAACTGCAGTGGCAAAGCCTGCTCTGGATTTAGAGTAAAGAGGCTAATGATAATGCTTTGTAAAGGTGTGAACAGAACTCCAAGTAGCAGCCTCTAGAATGCCTTTGGTTGGTACTCCCCTTAAAAAGGCTGCTTAAGTAGCTGCAGCTCTGGTGGAATGAGACCTAATGCCCTTGGGCACAGGTTTACCATAGTGTAAGTAGCAGAAACGGATGCAGTGGCTTATCCACTTTGAAACTGTCTGCTTTGAAATAGCCTTGCCCTCTGATCCTGCAGCATATGTCACTAGTAATTGCTCAGTTTTTCTTAGAGCTTTAGTCGTGCTTAAGTAGAATTTTAGTGGTCTGTGAACGTCCAAGGAATGCAGAAATCTCTCTCCCTTGTTCTGTGGATTTGGATAAAAGGTTGGCAGATGAACTGTTTGGTTAAGAGCCACACTGGAAACCACCTTAGGCATAAAAGTAGGATTTGTCCTCAGATACCCTGTCTGGGTAAAATATGACAAAAGGCTCTATAGCCATGAGGGCCTGTAGCTCTGAAACTCTTCTTGCTGAAGTAATTGCTAGTAGCAGAGCCATTTTCCATAAGAACTTTATATCAGCGGTAGCAGCTGGTTCAAATGGTGGCAGGGTGAGCTTTTTCAACATTTAATTGGAGGTCCCATGCAGGCAATGGTGATCTTCTAGGAGGCCTTAAACTTTTGGCTCCTCTAAGATACTGCTTTAGTAAAGGATGAGAAAAGATTGGTGGCTCTGTATTGTAATGAGCCGAAATGGCAGAGGCATGGATTCTAACTGATGAGAAAGACAGGCCTTTGTCAAGCATCTCAGTTAAGTATTGCAATATCTGAGGAATATTTGGTTCAGTTCCTTGTGCTCAATTCCAAGCACAGAATCTCTTCCATTTGTCAGCATAAGATTTTCTAGTACTAGGCCTTGTGGCTTCCAAAATGACATCCATCACAGCTTTAATGAGAGGTGGTGTTTGTACGACTACATAATCAGCCATGCTGCCAGGTTCAGAGTCTGCAGTTGATTGTGCATGATCTGACTGTTTTGCTGGGACAGTAGTTGTGGTCTTTGAGGCAAGGTCCAAGCTAGTTGTGGTCTTTGAGGCAAGGTCCAAGCTGGGTATTGAGACAAGTTCCTTAGGATTGGGTACCAGTATTGGCAGGGCTAGTCCGGGGCAATTAGTATCATCTTTGGTTTCTCTTGTCTGACTTTTAGGAGGACCTTGGGGAGAAGAGGCAGAGGAGGAAAGGCGTAAACTGATAGGTTTTTCCAACTGAAGGATAGGGCGTCCACTTTCCATGCTTGTCTGTGATAAGTCCTTGTGCAGAATCTTTTCAATTGATAATTTTGAGGAGAGGCAAATAGATCTATGTCTGGGCTCCCCCATTTCTCTGTTATCATGCTGAAGACTTGTGGATTTCGTTTCCACTCGCGAGGATCCATAAGGTTTCTGCTTAAATCGTCTGCCAGTGTGTTTTGTTTACCTGGCAGGAATTGAGCTTGAAGATGTATTTGGTAGGTCAAAGCTGTGTCCCACAGTGCCATGGCTAATCTGAAAAGGGGGTATGAGAGTGTGCCGCCTTGCTTGTTTATATACCACATGACTGTGGTGTCCATCTTTATCAGTAGTTGTCTTGGATGAAGTAAGTCCTTGAAGGCTGTTAGGGCATTGTGAACAGCTAGCATCTCTTTCTGGTTGATACGTAGATGAATTTGTTTTGGTGCCCATATGCCCTGAATGCATCTTCCTGCCATGTGGGCCCCCCAGGCATAATCTGATGCATCTGTTGTTAAGGTTTGGCTGGCAAGGGGTAGAGTGAAGGGCCGTCCCATGTTTTGGTGACATGCCTTTGCCCATCATAGAAACTCCTGTTGCAGGCACGGAATGAGAGGAATCATTGTTTCCAGACTGTGTGAATGTTAACTCCATAAACTTTTTAGGTACCATTGACGTTTCCTCATATGCAGTTTTGCATATGGAATTAGTAGGATGCAGGATGCCATGAAGCCCAGAGCCTGCAGAATTTGTCTTGCAGAAGACTGGGTTTTTGTTGCCAGTTTGAAGTAAGTAATCAGTTGCCTTAGTTTGTCTGGCGTGAGGTAAGCCATCTGGGCAGTTGTATTCAAGCTTGCACCTAGGAATGTTATCTTTTGAGAGGGTACCAGTTGTGATTTATTTTCATTTATTGTGTACCCTAGGCATGTTAGAAGCCTTTTCACAAATGCCAGGTGTCGTAGAAGTGTGTCCTTGTCCTCAGCTTGAATGAGACAGTCGTCCAAGTAAGGATATATTTGTATACTTTTTTGTCTGCAAAATGCAATTACTGATGCCAGGCACTTTGCAAAGACCCTGGGCACAGTAGATAAGCCAAAGAGCAGTGCAGAGAATTGGTAATGCATTAAGCCAGCCTTGAATCTGAGGTATCTTCTGCATGACTGTCTTATTGGGACATGCAGGTATGCCTCTTTTAGGTCTAAAGTCACCAGCCAAGCATTCTTGCCCAGCATGAGCAGAAGCTGCTGCAAAGTGAGCATTTTGAATTTTGGAATGTCCAGGTATGTGTTCAAAATCGATAAATCCAGTATTGGCCACCACCAGACCTTGTCCTTTCTGGGTACCAAGAACATTCGTAAGTAAAAACCTTGTCCTTTTTCCTGTTCTGGTACTGTTTGAATGGCCCCCATATCCATGAGGGACGTAACCTGTTTCGGTGCTTCTGCCCATTGATTTTTTGGCAGATCTGGCCAACCATTTGTCACTGGCAGAGTTTGGAAATGGAATCCGTTTCCCTGTGATATGATGTTTAGTACCCACTTGTCCTGGGTTATTAACTGCCAATTTTGAGCAAAAAGTGCTAATTTTCCCCCTATGGGTGCTGCCAAACAATAAGTGCTTGGTGTAAGCAGAGGGAAGTCACTGGGATTGCTTTCTGTAGGTTTGCGCTTTATCTCCTCCAGATTTGGAGGTGGATGTGCCCCATTGCTTTGACCTGTAAGAGTCTTGCGCCTGGTATCTGGAACCCTTAGGGCGTCTGGATTTGCCCCTTTGAGCTCTGTCTGACACAGAAAAGGACCAATTTTTTGTAGGCTGGGTGGCTGCACTTGTAAGAAGTCTAACAGTTTGCATAGACTTAGCTTTGTCTTCCATTTTCTTTAAAACCTCTTCTGCCTTAATACCAAACAGAGAATCATACTGTAAAGGTGCATCTAGCAATTTAGCTTTAACATGGTCAGGCAAATTTTGTTCCTTTAACCAGTCATGCCTCCTAATCACAGATCCAGTAACTGCGGCCCTGCAGGAGGCCTCCAAAGAATCAAAACCACATTGCAAAGTATGCTTTCCAACTTGTTCAGCTGCATGCAGTAATTCCTGCAATTCTTTATTTTCTGCACATTCTGAAATCAACATCATTTTCTGTTTCAGCAATCCCAGAACATGTTGTTGGCACTTAAGCATATGAAATTGACAGTTTAAGGCCCTGACTACCAAGGTTGCAGATGTATAAACCTTTTTTCCCCATTTGTCCAGTGCACTTCAATCCCTGTCAGAGGGGGTAGGGTTTTTTGCTGTTGAGGCCTTAACTCCCTTTGGACCCTGTGAAATCGTTTCAGGATCAGCAGTAGGGTTTCGAAATAAAAATTTATGTGAGTCAGGGACCCTGTAATATCTGTCGGGCTTACTGGGAGCAGAAGGTAAGGAGTCAGGGGTCAAGCTTGACTCCGAAAACACATCATCCACAATGTCTAAAACAGGGGGAATGGCTAAAGGCTTGTGCTGAGGGAGAAGGAAATCCCTAAGCCTCTTTTTTGATTCTGAGAAGTCTGACTCTCCCAGTGAAAATGCTCCCTCAAAGTATGCATGGGTTCTCCAAATGAATAACCCTCAGGAGGAGATGCAGATGGAATAGACTCCTCAGCATCAGAATCCTCATAGGGAGGTAAAGATAATTCCTGATCAGAAGAGGAATCAGAAGAAATAGAAACCTGATATAAAGATTCATAATCAGTGTCTTGCCTAGGCTTCTTATCTGGAGGGGGATGGGTACCCCTAATCAAGTTAATGAGGCCTTCAGCCATTTCGATCATCTGTTTTTTAGGCATGGAGACCTGTGCACGTGACTCATGCATCAGTTTTTTAGTTTTAGAAGTTGCTTTTGTCTTTGGTTTTGCAGCTGTTGTCAGTTTGATGTACAAATGTTGAGGTCTGAATACACCCTCAGAAGCCGGTGCCTGCTCAGTGGCTCCGGACCCATCCGAGGGAGATACATCCATCGGTCCAATACCTTGAGTATCTTGCGGCATGCCGGACTTCACATGGGTGTTGGTAGAGGCCTGTGACTCGAAGGTAGCGGGGTTATTAGGGGCTGCGAAGGCGCCTCACTGAGTACCAGCGAACTGGCGACTGGCTTAGGAGAAGCTTCGTCATTGGTTTTGGATCTCGATTGCCTTTCTCTGTCCTTTTCTTTGTGTTTTTTATGTAATCCGGTAGTCGGATTGATATCAGACGACATTTCTGGGTAGTTAAATCTGTTTCCAAAATACTTTGATGCAAAAATACACAACGTTTAATAGTGCTTTGGTTAAATCTAGCACAAAACCGACAGCCAGGCACGTTGTGATCAGGGCCTAGGCAAGGAATACAGCATAAATGGAAATATTTATGAGGTATTTGCTTCCCACAAGTAATACAATTATTAACTTTTTCTGACATCGGTAAAAAGCAAGAAAAAAGTTTCCCCAACGGGGTACTTAGCTTTAGTGAAGACTTTAGTTCTGAAACTCAAACTCGAACATTTCAATAGTCGGCCGACCGGCACTTGCGAAATGCTTCTGCTTCAGGCACCGCGCGGCAAGAAAGACTAAAGAAAATGGCGTCGGCTGCATGTTTTATACCCCTGACGACCTGATGTCATGGAAGAGGAGACAGCAACCAACGCAAGACCCAAGACTTTGGAATTCAGGTCGAATGAAGGCAACCTGCCAGCAGATTACCCAAATGTAATGACTGCAACAGTGAAACACGAAGAACACCTGCCATAGCCTAAGCTACATGGGGATATTACCATAGCTTAAAATAACTGACAGGTGGAAGAAGGGTCCAGAAGCCCCACTTCTAGAATACAACCCTTTCACAAAAAACATATATGAGGCCAAGTGCCTTACCCTGCCTGGAATAGTTTTGTTGTAGTGAGAACAAGAGAGAGTAAAACAGCCTGAAACAACCATTTGGAAATGGACTGTTTTGACACAAGCTGTCCCTTCTTACCTCCACAAGAAATGAACAGCAGAGAAAGAGTGTTGTTCTCTCAGCGTACTCAGAGTAGTCTGTGGACATTCAAGGTATGAAGTAACCTTTCTCCCTCATTTTGGGATCAGCGGAACACTGGGAGATAGTTTAGCTAAAAGTAATCTCAAATATAACTTTAGGTAAGGATTAGTTCTCAAAGAAACCCTGCCTCTGTGGCAAATGAGATGCAGCTGACTCATCGTAAGAGCTTGTAACTCAGATACCCCTCTTGTAGAGGTTAGAGTAATCAATAAAACTGTTTCCCATGTTAAGAACCTCAAGTTAGCCAAATGAGCTGGTACAAATGGAGCAAGTATTAGCTTCTCTAACAAAGATCCAAAGGAGGGACCACTGTTTTTTTTCCAGGTCTCTTATGCAATACTTCTTTCAAAAGTATTTTGACATTAGAATGACTTGAAAGAGGGGGATCCACAAACAGACATGCATAAACTGCTAGCAAATAAACTTTAACAGAGCAGGACAGGCCACAGGAAAGTAACTCAAACAAACATTATACCAGAGAAACACTAGCCCTGAATGGGTGATGGTTAAATAATGGACACCAACTAGAAAATCTTTTCTGTTTGCTAATATACAATATTCTAGTAGAAGGCTCTTGTCTCCATTAGTACCTGCTGCATATCCTCAGCAAACAGGATATCAGTACATTCTAGGCACCTACAGCCAGGCAGTCAGTTGAAGTTTTTTGAGGCTGGGATGCAACAAACACTCCTGTACTTATGTGAGTAGATCCTGTCTGTGAGGAAGCTTGTGTTTACTGTTCCCTGCCAATTCCAAAAGGAGAAGTGACAACTACTGCTGCCAGGCCAGAAGGGAGTCACAACGATAACCTTGGGGGATCCCTTCTGAATCTTCTGAAGTACCTTGGATATCAGTGGAAAGTTTGTAAAAGCATACCAAGACATTCCAGTCCAAGAAAAAGAAAAGGCACCTGTCTTCCAGACCTTCACTAGGAGTTCTAGAGCAGAATGATGACAGCTGATTTTTCAAAGAGGAGACAAAAAGGTCCAGTTTAGGAAAGTGCAGTTGTGTAAAATCTTGCCATAACAGTAGATATCACTCTTCACTGCTGCAGTATTATTCAGAAAGGGATCTCCTGCCAAGGACAGCCGAAGATCCGGCCACTAAACCAAAGCCTTTACACCTTGCATGCACCGAACATCACACGTATGGTCCTCATACAGGATGTGGTGCATAAACGTGACATACAGATGTAGTTAACCAGAAATAGCCCCAAAAGAGTGAAGTCTCCATAAGACAAAAAAGGCCATTCACATCCAAGAGAAAATGCAGACGTAAAAAGGAGACCCTCAGCAAGGAGGAGAACCAAAGTGAAATCTAAAGGAAAAAAAAGGGTGTTGGAGGGAGGGAGTGAATATGCAAAGTACAGTTGTGTACACTTATCATAAATGTAGATGTTAGAGTGTATTCACTGTTGCAGTCATCACATTTGGGTTATCCTGCCAGGGTAGCCTTCGGCTGGCCCCAATGCCAGAGACTTAGTATTTCTGCGTCGGTTGCTGTCACTTGAGGACTGACGTCAGGTCGTCAGTAGTATAAAGTAAGGCAGCAGACGCCATTACATCAGTTTTTCTTGCCCTAACCTGTCAGGAGCCTCCAAAGTAGGAGGCCAGATTCTGGTGAAAGAACCCCACCAGTGGAAAATAAATACCAATATGTCCCTTGCAAGGATAGAGCAACAACAGGGAAGAATGGTAACAAAAGTAGAAGAGAAAAAAGGGGGATGGAGGGAGGAAAACCAGGACTGCAACAGTGAATACACTCGAAAATCTACATTTATGGTAAGTGTACACAAAGTACAGTTGTGTACACTTACCATAAATGTAGATGTTAGAGTGAATTCACTGTTACAGTCATTACATTTGGGTAATCCTGCTGGCAGGTTGCCATCAGCCGGCCTGAATTCCAAAGTCTTGGGTCCTGCGTCGGCTGCTGTCGCCCCTTCCCTGACATCAGGTCTATAAAAGAACTAGCCGATGCCATTTTCTTCAGTTTTTCTTGCCCCAGATGTCAGGTGCCCCCAAAAAGGGTAGCCAAACTTTATACAAGTACATCAATATAAATTTTACCTTCATCTATAAGCAAATACACCACATAGGTAGTATAAATCAGAGAAGGAAAGGTAAGATTCAAAAGAAAAAAGGGGGAAGGTGAGTGGGTAACCTGGACTGCAATAGTGAATACACTCTAACATCTACATTTATGGTAAGTGTACACAACTGTACTATGTTCTACATGTTTCACTGTTGCAGTCATTACATTTGGGTAGAGTCCCAAAGCTATGGTTGGGGGGCTGGTACTAGACAGCAGTAGGAGCGGCTAAGAGGCCCTGCAGTACTGCAGTGGCAAAGCCTGCCCTGGATTTAGAGTAGAGTGGCAGATGATAGTACTTTAGAAAGGTGTGCACTGAACTCCAAGTAGCCACCTCTAAAATGTCTCCGGTTGGTACTCCCCTGAGAAAGGCTACTGAGGTGGCTGCAGCTCTGGTGGAATGAGGCCTAATTCCCTTAGGCACTGACTTGCCATGGTGTAAGTAGCAGAAACGAATGCAGTGTTCTCACCACTTAGAAATAGTCTGAGATAGGCTTTCCTTGTGATCCTGCAGCATATGTCACTGGTAATTGCTCTGTCTTCCTGAAAGCTTTGGTTTTAGCCAAGTAGAATCTAAGCAGTCTGTGTATGTCTAAAGAATGCAGAATTCTCTCCCCCTTGTTCTGTGGATTTGGGTAAAAGATAGGTAGATGGATGGCTTGGTTAAGCGCCACACTGGACACTACTTTAGGCATAAATGTTGGGTTTGTCCTCAGGGAGACCCTGTCTGGATGTAAAATGATGAAAGGTTCCACAGCCATGAGCACCTGTAGCTCTGAAACCTGTCTTGCAGAAGTAATTGCTAAGAGCAGCGCTGTTTTCCAAGATAAAAACTTCATGTCAGCAGCAGCCGGTGGCTCAAAAGGAGGTAGGGCGAGTTTTTCCAAGACATAGTTGAGGTCCCTTGCAGGTATTGGTAGTCTCCTTGTGGGCCTTAAATTTTTGGCTCCTCTGAGGTACTGCCTTAAAGGACGAGAAAAAAGGTGGTGGCTCTGTATTGTAATGTGCCAAAATGGCAGAGGCATGAATTTTAATTGATGAAAAAGATAGGCCTTTGTCCAGCATCTCAGTTAAGTATTGCAAAATCTGAGGAATATTTGGTACCGCTGTATCGGTTCCTTGTGCCTGGTTCCAGACACAATCTCTTATATTTTCCAGCATAAGACTTTCTACTGCTAAGCCTTCTGGCTTCCAGAATGACATCCATCACAGCTTTACTGAGAGGTGTTTTTTGCATGACTACATTATCCTCCATGCTGCCAAGTTTAATGTACTGAGTTGGCTGTGCATGATCTGATTGTTTTGCTGGGACAGTAGTCGAGGTATCTGAGGTAAGGGCCAAGCTGGGTATAGAGATAAGTTCCTTAGTATTGGATACCAGTACTGGCGTGGCCAGTCTGGGGCAATAAGAATCATCTTTGGCTTCTACTGTCTGACCTTTAGGAGCACCTTGGGGAGTAGAGGCAGTGGAGGAAAGGCATATACTGATAGGATATTCCAGCAGAAAGATAGGGCGTCCACCTTCCATGCTTGTCTGTGATAAGTCCTTGTGCAGAATCTTTTTAGTTGGTAATTGAGAGGGGAGGCAAATAGATCTATGTCCGGGCATCCCCATTTCCTTGTTATCATGCTGAAGACTTGTGGATCCAGTTTCCACTCGTGGGGATCCATGAGGTTTCTGCTTAGTTCGTCAGCCAGAGTATTTTCCTTTCCTGGCAGGAATTGTACCTGCAGATGTACTTGGTAAATCAAAGCTGTCCCCCACAAGGTCATGGCTAGTCTGCAAAGGGGGTAAGAATGTGTGCCCCCCTGCTTGTTTATATACCACATGACCGTGGTGTTGTCTGTCTTTATCAGTTGTCCCGGGTGAAGTTGGTCCTTGAAGGCTGTAAGGGCATTTTGCACAGCTAACATCTCTTTTTGATTGATGTGTAGATGCATTTGGTTTGAGGACCATGTGCCCTGAATGCCTCTTCCTGCCATGTGGGCTCCCCCAGGCATAGTCTGATGCATCCATTGTTAGTGTCTGCCTTGCTGGAGGTAATGTGAATGGTTGTCCCTTGTTCTGGTGACAAGCCTTTGCCCACCATCAAAACTCCTGTTGTAGGCAGGGGATGAGAATAATGACTGCTTCCAGGCTGTGTGAATGTTGAGTCCAAACATTTTTTAGGTATCACTGAAGTTTCCTCATATGCAGTCTTGCATATGGAATTAGTAGGATGCAGGATGCCATGAAACCCAAAGCCTGCAGAATTTTTCTTGCAGATAACTGGATCTTTGTTGCCAACATTTTGAAATAGTCAGTTGCCTTTGTTTGGCGTGAGATAAGCCATCTGGGCAGTTGTATTCAAGCTTGCACCCAGGAATGTAATCTCTTGTGAGGATACTAGTTTTGATTTCTTTTTGTTGACTGTGTACTCTAGGCATGTTAGAAGTCTTTTGATGAATGCCAGATGTTGAAGAAGAATGTCCTTGTTCTCTGATTGAATGAGAGAGTCATCCAAGTAAGGGTATATTTGTATTCCTCTTTGTCTGCAGAATGCAATTACTGGTGCCATGCACTTTGTAAAGACCCTGGGCGCAGCAGATAAGCCAAAGGGCAGTGCAGAGAATTGGTAATGCATTGATCCTGCCTTGAATCTGAAGTTTCTGCATGGTTGTCTGATTGGAACATGCAGGTATGCCTCTTTTAGCTCCAGAGTCACAAGCCAAGCATTCTTGCCCAGCATGGGCAGAAGCTATTGCAAGGTCAACATTTTGAATTTTGGAACATCCAGGAAAGTGTTCAGAATAGATAGGTCCAGTATCGGCCTCCAGGCTTTGTCCTTTCTGGGTACCAAGAACAGTCTTGAGTAAAAACCTTGTCCCTGCTCTAACTCTGGTACTCATTGAATGGCCCCCATGTCCATGAGGGATGAGACTTATTTTTGGACCTCTTCTCATTGATTTTTTGTCAGATCTGGCCAGCCTTTTGCCTTTGGCAGAGTATGGAAATGGAACTTTTAGCCTTGTGACACTATGTTTAGAACCCACTTGTCCTGGGTTGTGATGTGCCAATTTTGAGCAAAAAGTGCTGATTTTCCCCCTAAGGGTGCTGCCAGAAGATAAGAGCTTGGTGCAGCCAGGGGGAAGTCAGTGAGGCTGTTTTCTGTATGTTTGTGATCTATCGTCTCCAGCTTTGGAGGTAGAAGCACCCCATTGCTTGGGTCTGTAAGAACTTTGCACCTGGGATCTGCCACTAGGGCGGCAGGGTCTGCCCCTTTGAGGTCTGTCTGACACAGGAAAGGACCAATTTTTTGTAGGCCAGTGTCTACTAAACCTAGGTCGCTGTACTTGTAAAAAATCTTTGACAGTTTGCATTGATTTAGCTTTGTCCTCCATTTTCTTTAACACCTCTTCTGCCTCAACACCAAACAAAGTATCATGCTGTAAAGGTGCATCTAGTAATTTAACTTTAACATGATCAGGCATATTTTGTTCCTTTAACCAAGCATGCCTCCAAATTACAGAACCCATAGCTGCATCCCTGCAGGAGGCCTCCAAAGAATCAAAACCACATTGCAAAGTATGCTTTCCCACTTGTTCTGCTGCATACAATAAATCCTGCATTTCCTTGTTTTCTGCACATTCAGTATTTAATAACATTTTCTGTTTAAGCAATCCCATGACATGTTGATGATACTTAAGCATATGAAATTGACAGTTTAGGGCCCTTACAGTCAAAGTTGCAGATGTGTAAACCTTTTTTCCCCATCTATCCAGTGCCCTTGAATCTCTGTCAGAGGGGGTTGGGTTTTTTGCCATGGAAACTTTAACTCCCTTTGGACCCTGTGAAATCGTTTCTGGGTCAGCAGCAGGGTTTTTAAAAAGAAGTTTGTGCGAGTCAGAAACCCTGTAATATCTGTCAGGCTTAACAGAGGCTGGGGGTAAGGAATCAGGAGTCAGACTAGACTCCGAAAACACATCTACAATGTCTAACAGGTGGAATGGCTAGAGGCCTGTGCTGAGGTAAAAGAAAATCCCTGAACCTCTTTTTAGATTCGGAAAAATCTTGGCTCTCCCAGTGGAAATGTTCCCTCATGTTATGCAAGGTTTCCCCAAAGGAATAATCCTCAGGAGGAGATGCTGAAGGAATAGATTCTTCAGCATCAGAATCCTCATAGGGAGGAAGAGAATATTCCTGATCAGAAGAGGAATCAGAAGAAATAGAAATCTGATCTGAAGATTCATAGTCAGTGTCTTGCTAGGCCTCTTATCAGGAGGGGGATAGGAACCCCTGATCAAGGTAATCAAGTCTTCGGCCATTTTGAGCATCTCTTTTTTGGGCATAGAGGCCTGTCCATGTGGCTCTTGAGTTTGTTTCTTTGCTTTAGAAGGTGCTTTAGCCTTTGTCTTTGAAGCTGAAGTTGCTTTAATGTAAAGATGTTTAGGTCTGAATACACCCTCAGAAGCCGGTACCTGCTCAGCGGCTTCGGACCCATCTGAGGGATTAGCGTCCGAGGCTCCAGTACCTTGAGTATCCAGCAGCACGGCCGACTCCATGTGGGAGTCGGTAGCAGCCTGCGTCTCTAAAGTAGCAGGCATCAGGTGCTGCAAAAGCACCTCATTGAGAACCGGCGAACCAGCGACTGGCTTAGGAGATGCTTAGTCATCTGTTTTGGGCCTCGGTTGTTTTTCTCTATCCTTTTCTTTGCATTTTTTGTAAACTCTGGTAGTCGGATGGCTATCTGACGACATTTCAGCATAATTAAACTGGCGTCCAAAAAAGTTTAAAGCAAAATCATACCGACGCTTAATAGTGCGTTGGTTAAATCTAGCACAAAACTGACAACCAGTAACGTTGTGATCAGGGCCTAGGCAAGGAATACAGTAAGAATGAAAATCCTTAGGAGGTATTTGCTTACCACAAGAAATACAATTATTAACTTTTTTTGACATCGGTCTGGAGCAAGAAAAAAAAGTTTCTCCAACAGGGTACTTAGCTTTATTGAAGACTTCGGATCTGAAACCCAAACACGAAAATCTCAGGAGTCAGCTGACCGGCACTTGCGAACTGCTTCTGCTTCCGGCACCACACAGCAAGAAAGACTGAAGAAAATGGCGTCGGCTACTTCTTTTATACCCCTGATGACCTGACGTCAGGGAGGGGGCGACAGCAGCAGACACAGGACCCAAAACTTTGGAATTCAGGCCGGCTGAGGGCAACCTGCCAGCAGGATTACCCAAATGTAATGACTGCAACAGTAATGACTGCAACAGTGAAACACGAAGAACATCTGTACTATGTTCTTCGTGTTTCACTGTTGCAGTCATCGCATTTGGGTAGATTCCCAAAGCTGAGGAAATGGGTGGAGGCAGTCAAGGAAGCTAGGGGCTGGCTAAGATGCCCTGCAAGACTGCAGGGGCAAACCCTGCCCTGGATTTGGAGAAGGGAGGCAGGTGGTAATGCTTGGTAAAAGTGTGAACAGATGTCCTGGTGGCAGCCTCCATGTCATCCCTGGTGAGGACTCCTCTGAGGAAAGCTGCAGAGGTGGAGGCTGCTCTGGTGGAGTGTGTCCGGACCCCCTTGGGGGGAGACTTACCATGCTGTTTGTAGCAGAAATGGATGCAGTGTGCTATCCATCTGGAAATGGTTTGCTTGGAGATGGCTTTGCCTTCTGCCCCTGTAACAAAGCTAACCAGCAACTGATCAGACTTTCTGAAGGATTTAGTCCTGTCCAGATAGTATCTGAGCTGTCTATGCACATCTAGAGTGAAGAATCCGTTCCCCCTTGTTCTGTGGATTAGGAAAGAAGGTTTGCAAATGGATGGATTGGTTGAGATCCACACTGGGACACCACCTTGGGCATGAAGGATGGGTTAGTTCTGAGGGATAACCGGTCTGCATGGAAGACTATGAAGGGCTCCACAGCCATGAATGCTTGCAGCTCAGAGACTTTACTGGCTGAAGTGACGGCCAGAAGGAATGCTGGCTTCCAGGATAGAAATTTTAGGTCTGCAGAAGAAGCTGGTTCGAAAGGAGGCAGAGTGAACTTTTCCAAGACAAAGTTAATGTCCCAAGCTGGTGTTGGTGCCCTTCTAGGGGGGCTTCAAGTTGCTAGCCCCTCTGAAGAACTGTTTGATCAAAGGATGTGAGAAAAGGAGCTGCTTAGTGGGAAAATGAGCAGAAATAGCAGAGACATGAATTTTTATAGAGGAGAAAGACAGACCACTGTGTAGTAGGTCAGCTAAGTAATCCAGGATGAGAGGAATGGAGGGCTGTGCTGTACTGGCCCCCTTAGCCTGGCTCCAGCTGCAGAACCTTTTCCATTTATCTGCATAAGACTTTCTGGTGCTAGGGTGTCTAACCTCACGGACAACATCTAGAACATGCTTACTGAGGATGGCAGATTGGTTCGGGGTTAGAGAATAAGCCAAGCTGCCAAACTGAGTGTCTGCAATTGGGTATGCATGAATTCCCCTTCCCTCTGGGTTAGGTGGTTAGGAATCAGAGGAAGATGCCATGGAGGCAGTGGGGGCAGGCTGCGGAGCAAGGGGTGCCAGTGTTGTCGGGGCCAGTCTGGAGCTATAAGAATGGTCCTTGGTTTTTCCTCCTTTATTTTAGGCAGTACCCTGGGGATGAGAGGTAGGGGAGGAAAGACAGACCTAGAGGTTGACCCAGGGGAAGGACAGGGCATCCCACTTTCCAAGCCATGCGGTGATGCTCCTTGGTGCAGAATGTGCTGTGTGATGGTTGGTGTGGGAGGCAAAAAGGTCAACCTTCGAGGTTCCCCATTTCTGAGTTATTAGGGTAAAGGTACTTGAGGTGCCACTCATGCGAGTCCAGAAGGATTCTGCTTAACTGGTCTGCCAGGGAGTTGAGACAGCCTGGTGGGTATTGTGCTAACAGGTGTAGTTGCATGGAAGAGGCTGTAAGCCAAAGGGTCATGGCCAGCCTGCACAGAGGGTAGGAGTGAGTCCCTCCCTGGTTGTTGATGTACCACATCACAGTGGTGTTATCTGTTTTGATCAGGAGAACCCCTGGAGAGAGAAGAGGTTTGAAAGCTATCAAGGTGTGCTGCACAGCCATCATCTCTGACTGATGTGCGGGGGGATTTGCTGTGGGCTCCATTGGCCCCGTATGCACCTGCTATCCAGGTGTGCACCCAAGCGCAGTCTGATGCGTTTGTGGTGGGGGTCTGGGTGGCAGGGTGTGGGGAGAAGGGCAGTCCCTTGTTGTGGGAGCATGCTGTCACCCACCAAAGAAATTCCTTTCTGAGACGAGGAATTATAAGTAGAAGAGGTTCCAAGTCTTGAGAGTGTGGACACCAAAGGCTCTTTAGGTACCACTGAAGTTTCCTCATATTCAGTCTGGCATATGGAACGAGGAGTATGCAAGATGTCATGAACCCCAGAGGTTCCAGGATTTTCCTTGCAGAAAGCTGGGGCCTGGTGGCCAGTTGACAGAAGTAGGCTGTCAGGAAAATTTGTTTCTCTGGTGTAAGGTATGCCATCTGAGATGCTGTGTCCAGACTTGCTTCCAGGAAGATTATCCTTTGGGTGGGCACCTGTTTTGATTTCTTTTCATTGATTGTGTACCTTAGGGAGGTTAGTAGAGTCTTTACAAAGGGACAGGTGCTTGAGCAGCTTTTCCTGGCTGTCTGCCTGAATAAGGGAGTCGTCTAAGTACTGATGAATATGAATATTTCTTTCTCTGCAAAAGGCAATGGCCGGAGCCAGACATTTTGTGAAAACTCTTGGGAGCAGTAGATAAGCCAAAGGGAAGTGCAGAGAACTGACAGTGTTGAGATCCTGCCCTGAAGCAGAGATATTTCCTGCATGATTCCCTGATAGGAATGTGGAGGTAGGCCTCGTTTAGATCCAGGGTGGCAAGCCAAGTGTCTTTAGACAGCACGAGTAGCAGCTGCTGGAGGGTGAGCATTTTGAATTTTGGGATCACCAGGAAGGTGTTTAGAATGGATAGCTTGAGGATGGGGCGCCAGGTGCCCTCTTTTCTGTGCACCAGAAAAAGTCTGGAGTAGAAGCCTTGGCTTTCTGTTCTGCAGGAACGTGCTCTACTGCCCTCAAAGATAGCAGGGAATGAATTTGCTTTTGAGCCTCTGCCCACTGATTTGGTGGTAGATCTGGGAAACCTTTTGGGGTTGGAAGGGTGTGGAAGGAGAATTTGTATCTCGGAGACACAATGTTCAGAACACAGTGGTCTTTGGTAATGGTGGCCCAGGTGCTTGAATGAAAGGAAAGTTTTCCTCAAAGGGGGTAAGTGAAGGTGGGCAGAAGGGAGGTCGGGAGAAGGTGAGTCATTGTGAGTTCTTACCATAAGGGGATGGCTTAGAACTCCCTGGTTTTGAAGTGGAGGTAGTCCACTGCTTAGATCTCCGCATTCCCTTAGGCTGCTGTCTGGGGGGTGGGGGGCTGTTTCCACAGGGTCTAGGCTGGGCCTGTTTACTTGGAGAAGGAAAGGAACAGTGCTTGCATGCCTGTTGAACCTAGGGGGTTGGACCTGTTAAGAAATCTAACTGTTTGGATAGATTTTGCTTTTTCTTCCATCTTTAAGACCTCTTCTGCCTTGGTGCCAAATAAGTTATCTTTGTACAAGGGGGCATCCAACAATTTAGATTTGTCATAGTCTGGCAGGGGTTGTTCCTTAAGCCAGGCATGTCTTCTAATGACAGATCCTAGTGACTGCTGCCCTGCAAGAAGCTTCTAGGGCATCAAAATCAGACTGCAAAGTGCGTTTAGTTACTTGACTTGCAGAATGCATTAAGTCTTGTAAATCTTTAAATTCTGCCCAAGCAGGAAAGATTTTTGTTTAAGGAGTTCCAAGGTATGTTGCTGATATTTAAGCAAATGGAACTGACAATTTAGTGCCCTGATAGCAAGAGTAGCTGAGGTGTATACTTTTGTACCCCATCTGTCCAATGCTCGGGAATCCCTGTCTGAGGGAGTGGGATTCTTAGCAGAGGTTGCTTTAATCCCATTTGACCCTTGAGAAATGACCTCAAGGTCAGCTGCATGATTTTTAAAAAGGTATTTGTGTGAGTCAGGGACTCTGCAGTATCCATTTGGTTTTATGGAAGCAGGAGGTAGGGCATCAGGAGACAAGCTGGATTCAAGGAAAACATCATCCACCTCATCCAGGACTGGGGGGGGGGGGATAGCCAAGGGTCAGTATTGTGGAAGATCTAGGAATCCCCGAGTCTCTTTTTAGACTGATGGTTGTCCTGACTCACCCATTGGAAATGCTCCCTTAAAGTATGGGGTTTCCCCAAAGGAAAAATCCTCTGGGGGAGAGGCTGAAGGAATGGATTTCTCTGCAATAGAATCCTCATAAGTAGAGAGGAGTTGCATGTCTTCATAGTCAGATGCGTCAAATTCATATGACTCTTGCCCAAACAAAATTACTGGGGACAGATCTCTTTTCCTTATTGAGGGGGTAACTTGGCTTCCCCTGATCAACATGATGAGGTGTTCCGCCATTTTAAGCATTTGAGACCGAGGCAAGGAAGCAGGCGCCTGAGAGTGGGCAGTCTGTTTCTTGGTTGTAGTTCGAACCCTGGGCCTAAGAAACTCGGTTGTTTTCAAAAGAACGGTAGCCGCAAAAGAAGACAGCGGTTTGTGTTAAGATTCGGTGGTGCAAAGGACTACCTCAGAAGCCGATGCCTGCTCAGCGGCTCTGGACCCATCCAAGGTAGATGGCCCCATCCAAGGTAGAGATGGCCGCAGGATCCTTAGAAGAAGAGTTTTGCAAAAGGGTCCAGGTAGTGGCCTGCAAATCAACTCAAGTGGGAATCAGGGGCTGCGAAAGCACCTCATTGAGTACCGGATTAATGACGACTAGCTTAACGGAAGCGTCGTCAGTAGGTTTGGACTTGTGCGGTCTGTCTTTATCTTTACGTTTTTTTTTCAGAAGATCTGCTGTCGGATGGCTTACCGAAGCCATAGGAATTCGGGGACTGTAAACAAAAATATTTGGCTACAATAAGGGCCTGACAACAGATAGTTCTGGTGTTGAACAAAGCCCAGAAGCAACAACAGGGGACGTTGTGGTCTGGGCCTAGACAAGTGATGTAGTAAGAGTGGAAGTCTTGGTGTGGTATTTTCTTTCCACAGGTGAGACAATTAACTTTTTCTGACATCGGTTAGTACAAGAAAAAAGGATCCCCAATGGAGTTCTCAGCTATAGAAGACTTCAACTTCAATTCGGAAACGAAAACTCAGGTAGCGGCCGACCAGCACTTGTGCGAACTGCTTCTGCTTTGGGCTCCATGGCAAGAAAGACTGATGCAATGGCGTTGGCTGCCTTACTTTATACCACTGACTCCCTGACGTCAGTCCTCAACCTATGCAGAAATACTACGTCTCTGGTATTCGGGCCGGCTGAGGGCTACCCTGGCAGGGATAACCCAAATGTGATGACTGCGACAGTGAAACATGAAGATCATCAGTGAAGAGAAGGACATCCACCATTATGGTAAGATGTTACACAACTGTTGCAGTATTCTTCACAATAGGGAGAGTGGAAAAGCTCAAAAAGGACTGGGAGGTGGAAGGCTGGGAAGACCCCTCAATAAACCCATGTAGAATGGCTCTAGCAAAACCTGCTCTAACCCTGAAAACTACATCCAATTTATAATGTTTACTAAGGTATGCACTGGGTGGCACAGTGGCACAGCGGATAATGTCACCTCACAGTAAGAGGTTCCCTGGTTCAATTCTTGGCTGGGGTGTGCTCTGTACAAAGTTTACATGTCCTCCTCGTGTTTCAGTTTCCTCCCACACAGCAAAGACCTTCAGTAGGTGGACTGGATACTCTAAACTGGTCATAGGTGTGAGTGTGCATCCAAGTGTGTGGTGTGGAAGAACTACCGAGGCAGGGTTAGCCACCTGGCGGTGTGAACCGTAGCTCTAGATTGCCACTGTGGAAGGGACACCCTGACCTAGTGTGCAAAAATGGGAAAAAAAAAGTTTGTGGATGGATGGAGTAAGGTATGCACTGAAGACCAAGTAGCATCTTCACTGGTGTCCAACCATTTGAAGAAAGCACAAGAAGAGGCAAATCTCCTAGCAGAGTGAGCTCCAATGGAAGAAGACAGGCATTTCCCATGAAAAGAACAGCAAAAGGAAATGGCCTTAGAAATCCAGGAGGAGATGGTTTACTTAGAAACAGCCAAACTCAATGTCCTGGGATGAAAAGAAACAAAAAAGATGGTCATTTACAACTACCTTTTGTTTTATCCATATAATACTGGAGCTGTCCGTGTAAATCCACAGTAAGACAGACCCTCTCACTAGCAGACTGAGGAGAAAGAAAAAAAAGGGGAGTAAAACTGCCTAATTCAGGACAACTCATTCACCACCTTGAGCATAAAAGAAGGATTAGCACAAAGAGACACACTGCCCCTCTGAAAAACAAAGTGATGGCCATGAGAGCCTCAAGCTCAGAAGTCCTCTGAGCACAAGTAAGAGCAAGTAATAAGACAGTCTTCCAGGTATGTTGCAGAGAAGCTGAACCTGCAGGCCTAAGAGCCTGGGTCAATTTTTCTAAAACAAAGTTAATGTGCTAAGGAGGAGGAGCAGGATTCCTTGAGGACCTAAGATGCAGGATCTAACATGGGATCACAATGTTCAACACCGGAAGTATACCCCTCACTGGTGAGATCAGATCATAAACCAATCTCGTTGGAGGTCCTCAGCCCACCCCCACCTGAAATAAAAAAGACCACAGTGAAAAACTTCTCAAAAGCCGACTTCACACTTCTAAAAACTAGTGTGGTCTCCTTTAAGGCCCCTGAGCCAGTGGTAAACATTACTCAAACCGCTGAATCACTTACAAATGCCTTCTACCAGCACCTACAGGACTGCATGGATCAGGCAATCCCAAACAAAACTAAGACTCTTTGTACCAAAGGCAAGCGTCCAGTCTGGTGGACCCCAGCCATAAACAAGCTCTACAACAAAAGGAGGACGCTACTACAAGATAGAGCAAAATCCTTGAAAGGTAAGACACCTTTGATCATTATAAGTAAAAACTAAGAGCTCTCATAAAATCATCCAAGGCAAATTTTGAGAGAAAAATCGCCAAGGACTCAAAAGACAATCATAAGGCCTTCTTTAGCTATGTTAGAAACCTAGGAGGAAACTCCCAGATATGCTCAGAATTAGTTCAAAATGATGTGAAGATTACTGAACCTACACACATTGCCAACATACTGGCTGACAGGTTCAGTGCAAACTTCTCCCTCCCCAAAAGGAGAGATATCTATACCAGAGGATTGTAGCCTCCCAAACATCTCCCATCGCGCAGGTGAGAACTGCTCTCTCCAAGGGAAAAACACAGCATCCATGGGACCGGATGGTGTCCCCGGCTGTGTGCTCCACGAACTCAATGAGGAATTAAACCCGCAGTTAGGACAGCTGTTTAATCTTAGCCTCACCTCAGGATACGCACCAAGGAGTGGCGACGGCGACTGTGGTCCCACTTCACAAGGCGGTGCCTCCACCGACCCTGGAAATTACCGTCCCATTAGCTTGACAAGCCTTATCTGCAAAGCCTTGGAGAGGATCATAATGGAACTCATAAATAAAGACATAGGGAACTTGCAGACTTTGGATCCAACCCAGTTTGGCTTTGTCAAAGGCAGATCATGCCTTTTAAACTTGGTTGACTTTTTCGAGACAGTCACCAAGGCCACTGATGAGGGAAAGGCAGTCCATACAGCCTACCTTGACCTGGCAAAGGCCTTCGACACAATACCCCACTCAGGTATCATCGAAAAACTCAGCTTGAATGTAAACCCATACATCACAAGATGGGTTGCAAACTGGCTAAGTGACAGAACCCACAGGGACAGAGTTGCTGGAGCCATGTCAGACTCAAAGCCTGTCACAAGTGGTGTCCCACAGGGCTCAGTCCTGGGTCCACTCTTGTTCGGCATCTACTTTTCTGAAGTACAAGCAAACACAGGAGGGTTATGGCTGACAAAGTTTGCAGATGACTGCAAACTGGGCGCCATAGTCGAAAACACATCTGACACAGATATCCTTCAGAAGGGCCTCACAGAAACGGATAACTGGTGCCAGAGCCATGGCCTAAAGTTAAACGCCAAGAAATGCATAGTCATACCCTTCGAAAAACAAGGTTACCCCTAGCTACCATATAGGTGGCAATCCACTGAGCACAGAAGTCATCAGGGATCTGGGGACCCAGGTTGACAGTAGCCTTTCGTTTGACACTCATGTTGCTAAAGTAGTTAGGAAAACCTTCTACATTGCCCACCTGATCATGAAAGGATTCACATCTAGATCAAGGGAGGTCATCGTCCCCCTGTACTCATCACTCATTAGACCTATGATTGAGTACAATGCCCCATTCGAATGCATCTGACCCGACACCTGCAGCAGCTGGAAAGGCCCCAAAAGTTCCTCACCAAAAGGATAAAGGGTCTCAAAAATATGTCTTATGCTGCCCGACTGAAAGAACTCCAGCTCTATTCAGTCTCATACCGCTTGCTCAGAGGTGACCTGTGCCTGACATATAAGGCCATGTCAAACCCAGATTTGATGAATATGCTTCACCTCAAAAAGCTAGATCCCTCAGAACCACAAGGGCGGGAGACTTAAACCTTGACACGGTTATTAATAGAACGTGCTGGAGGGACAGATTCATCACCCAGAGACTCCCTATGCTGTGGAACAAAATCCCGGTACATGTGAGGCAGAGCACCTTGCTGGCCTTGTTCAAGAGGAATCTTGACCAATGGATGGGAGATCGCAGATATACCCCAGGGATTACTTCAGTGTCACTGCTTGACAGAGGCACAGCAAAATAATAGGCATAGTTTTATTCAAACTAAAGGGGTGGCGAAAGCCACATAACTATGGGCTAGCCTTATAAATGCCCTTGGGCAGATAGCCTAGTATGAACCTATGAACCTAAGAAACAGTGACCTCAAAGCAAGAAGCCAAAGGAAGATTCAAGGGCAGCCAATCAGAAATAGCTGAAAATTGGCCCTTATAGAATAAAAGGACAAGCCAGACTGGAGCAACTCACACAAACATGAGATAACCAGAGGGACCCCCCACTGAAAAAGGATCCTGGTTATGAGCATGGCACCAAACAGAAAACCTCTTCCATTTGGACATACAAGACTTTCTGGTTGCAGTTTTTTTTTTTTTTGCTGACTGTAAAGCCTTAAGCATATCCTCAGAAAAGTGGTGCCTAAAAGGAACCAAAACCCAACCCCACCCACAGTGTCAGTTTAGGATTGGACAACTGAGGATGGATGAGTGACCCATTGTCCTGTGTCAGAAGGTCAAACCAGTGAGGTAACTTGTGATGACTGCCCCTGGCCAGATGCATTAAGAGGAACAGTGCTGTCTTGGCCAAGAGGGAGTCACTAGCAAGATTTTTGGCAAGTCCAGCTGCACCTCCTGCAGGACTCTTGGATGTACAGGAAGGGGAGGGAATGCATAAACAAACATCCCCTTCATAGGAAAAGAAAGGGCATCGGTCTTCCACGCCAAATGCTATGGCACTCGAACAGAAAAGAGGGAGTTGCCTGTTCAGAGAGGAGGCAAAAGGATCTACACATTTCTGTACAGCATCCATTCATGAGTCTGTGTTTTGAACCTGCTCAAGGTGTCTGCCATTAAATTTTTCTCTGAGGGAATATACACTGCCTGAAGAGCTAACTGATAACTGAAATCCAGAACCCAGGCCTGCACAGCCAACCTGCACAGAATGCAAGATTTTGTGCCCCCTCCCCACTTGCTCACATACCACTTCACTGTAGTGGTGTCACTGTAAACCTGAAAAAGCATGAACAGAGCATGGGGTGAAAAACCTGAAGGGCCAGAATAAGAGCTTTCAGCTCTTTGATGTTGATGCTGTTTGATCTCTGATGAGGGGACCGAAGACCTTAGACTTTAAGATGACCACAGGAAGCCCTCCACCCCCTGTCTGAAGCATCAGTGAATAGTTCTTGAGAAGGAACGGGAGGATGAAACAGCAGGCCTGGGTTGAGGGAAATTTGCTGAATCCACCACTCATTCCTGCTTTACACAAGGAAGGAGAGGCACACTGAAATCTAGAGGGTGGCACTACTGAAGCCAAATTGACATGAGGTACCACTGAAGCTTCAGCATGTACAGTCTGGCAAGGAGCAGCACTGGAACAGAAGAGGTCATAAATCTCACAGCTCAAAGAAACTCTGTGTCAGTAACAGAAAGCAGAGGAAAAAGCTGGAATGAAGCTTCCAAGGACAGAACTTCTGGAGATGGAAGACAAGCCAACACTGGAACTGTCTGAATCCTGCAACCCAGATACAAAAAGCCCCAAGAGGGAATCAGGACAGGCCTTTGAAAGTTGACAGTCAACCCCAGACTTTAGAGGATAGATATGGTGAAATTCAGATTCTGTAACAGGCAATTGGAAGAAGGCTCCTGAAGCAATAGGCTGTCTGGATAAGGAAAAATCTGAATGCCTTGGAGTTTACAAAACGCAATCATAGAAACCAGGTATTTTGTGAATACCCTTGGGGCAGTAGAGAGGCCAAAGAGCAAAGGAGATACCTAAAATTGAGAGGAATAAGCAGAGAAATATAAAACATTCCAGAAAAGTGGGTTAACAGGAATACAAAGGTAAGCATCCTTAAAATCTAGGGACATAGGAAAGCCTGGGGCAGAATAAGAGGAAAGGTAAAGTTGTGTACACTTACCATAAATGTAGATGTTAGAGTGTATTCACTGCTGCAGTCATCACACTTGGGTTATCTGACTGCAGGTAGCCCTCAGTCGGCCCAAATACCAGAGACTTGGTATTTCTGCGTCGGTTGCTGTCACTCCAGGACTGACGTCAGGTCGTCAGGTGTATAAAAACAGGCAGCCGATGCCATTACATCAGTTTTTCTTGCCCCAAATGTCAGGAGCCCCCCCCAATAGGGAACTAAGTTATGGTGGAGGAAAACACCACCAGTAAAGTAAATAGCAATATCAAGACCCCTGAACGGGGGGTAAAAGGCAGAGCGAGATGAGATGAGATAGAGATAGAGAGAGACAGAGAGAGAGACCAGGGGGGTTGGGAGGGAAACCAAGACTGCAACAGTGAATACACTCAAACAACTACATTTATGAGGGTCTATATTAAAGGCCCCAAAGTATGCAACATCGAAGCTATGTACATAAACATCAAAACACGTAAATGGTGAAAAATCAGAATGCCGAACGTGTTTGTTAAGCCAGCAGAGTGATCGTGGGGATAAGGAAATCTATCCTTTTCCCCACTGTAGTGCGATCTCGGAGTTGGTATATTAAGTAGGGGGGTGGGGGGCACAGCCCCCCACATGGGGGGGGGGTCCAGGAGGGATTGTCCCCCGCAAAAGTGGGTTAATTACAGTTTTTAATGTTAGTGTTAACATACCTGTGAGGCACTCTGTTGACATAACACGTTCGGCGTTCTGATTTTCGCCGTTTACGTGTTGTAAATGTTTATGTACATCTACCTTTATGTGTCGATGTACATAGCTTCGATGTTATGGACTTTCGGGCTTTTAATATAGACACCATTTATGGTAAGTGTACACAACTGTACTATGTTCTTCGTGTTTCACTGTTGCAGTCATCACACTTGGGTGGAGGCAGTCAAGCTGAGTTAAAGATGGCTAGAATGCCCTGCAGAACTGCTGTTGCAAAGCCTGTCCTACATTTGGAGAAGATATGCAAATGGTAGTGTGCTTAGTGAAAGTGTACTGAACTCCAGGTAGCAGCTTCCAGGATGACCCTGGTAGGAACTCCCCTGAGAAATGCTGTAGAGGTAGATGTTGCCCTAGTGGTATGTGTTCTGACCCCCTGCGGGGTTGGTTTCACATGGTGCTTGTAGCAGAAATGGATGCAATGTGCTACCCATTTAGATATGGTTTGCTTAGAAATGCCATTACCCTCTGCCCCTGTTGCAAAGCTGACTAGTAACTGGTCTGACTTTCTGAAGGGCTTAGTCCTATCCAGGTAAAATCGGAGTTGTCTGTGCATGTCCAAGGAGTGCAGGATCCTTTCCCCTTTATTTTCAGGATTAGGGAAAAAAGGTTGGCAAATGTATGGATTTATGCATGGATGTACAACATGGAAAACAATGAAGGGCTCCACAGCCATAAGTGCTTGCAATTCGGACACTCTTCTAGCTGAAGTGATGCCTCGAAGCAATGCTGTTTTCCAAGAGAGGAATTTTAAGTCTGCTGATGCTGCAGGCTCAAGGGGGGGGGGTGAGTTTTTCCAGTACAAAGTTAAGGTCCCAAGCTGGAGTGGGTGCTCTCTTTGGTGGCTTTAGGTTGTTTAGCCCTCTCAGGAACTGTTTGATAAGAGGGTGTGAGAAAAGAGGTGGCTCACTGTTTTAATGAGCTGAAAAGGCTGAGGCATGTATCTTAATGGAAGAGAAGGACAGGTGTTTGTGGAGTAGATCTGCTAAGAAATCCAAGATTAAAGGCAGAGAGGGCACAGATGTGTCCTCTCCTTTAGACAGACTCCAGAAGTATCTTTTCCACTTATCCACATAGGATTTCCTTGTACTGGGTCTTCTGGCTTCAAGAATGATATCCAGCACCTGCTTGCTTAGAGCTGCTGAGGTAGGATTCAAGGGATAAGCCAGGCTGCAAGATTTAGAGTTTGCAGTTGCAGATGTAAAATCTGTCCCTCCTGCTGAGAGCGTAGGGTAGGGTTTGGGTGTAGGTGCCATGGTGGCACCATTGTCAGGCTGCGCAGGAGTGGGTACCAGTGCTGGCGTGGCCAGTCCAGGGCAATCAGAACTGTCCTCGGTCTGATGCGTCTTATTTTGAGCAATACTCTTGGGAAAAGGAGCAGAGGTGGGAATGCATACATTGAGAGATTTACCCACTAAAAGGATAGGGCATCCACTTTCCAGGCCTTGTTGTGAGGGTTCCTGGTGCAGAATTTGCTGAGCTGGTAGTTGTAAGGGGAGGCAAAAAGGTCCATCTCTGGGGTCCCCCATTTTTGAGTCAGAAGATTGAAGGTGCTGGGCTGTAACTGCCACTCGTGTGGGTCTAGAAGGTTTCTGCTTAAGTCATCTTCCAGTGAATTTTGTTTGCCTGGCAGGAACTGAGCTTGCAGATGGACTTGCATTTCCAAGGCCATGTTCCACAGGGCCATGGCTAACCTGCAGAGTGGGTAGGAATGGGTTCCCCCCTGCTTGTTGATGTACCACATAGCTGTGGTGTTGCCTGTTTTTATTAGAAGTTGCCCTGGAAAGAGTAGGGATCTGAAAGCTGTCAGGGTATGCTGTACAGCTAGCATCTCTTTTTGGTTGATGTGCAGATGCATCTGACTTGGGCTTCAGTGGCCCTGAATGCATTTGTCGTCCATGTGTGCTCCCCAGGCATACTCTAATGCATCGGTGGTTAGGGTTTGGGTGGCATGGGGTTGAGTAAAGGGCAGTCCCTTGTTGTGGTTGCATGCTTCTGCCCACCAAAGGAACTCTGTCCTTAGACAGGGTATGACAGGAATGACTGTTTCCAGGTCCTGAGAATGTTGGCACCAAAGACTTTTTAAGTACCATTGATGTTCCCTCATATGCAGTCTTGCATATGGAGTTAGCAGTATACATGAGGCCATGAACCCCAGAGCCTGCAGTACTTTCTTTGTGGATAGCTGGGTTCTGGTGGCCATTTTATTGAAGTAGGCTGTCAGAAAGACTTGTTTTTCTTAAGTGAGGAATGCCATCTGGGATGTTGTGTTCAAGCTTGTTCCCAGGAATACAACCTTTTGACTGGGTACCAGTTTTGATTTCTTTTTGTTGATTGTGTACCCCAGGGCAGTCAGGAGATTTTTCACAAATGTCAGGTGCTGCAACAGCAATTCCTGAAACTCCACTTGAATCAGGCAGTCGTCCAAGTACGGGTAAATTTGGATATTAATCTGCCTGCAGAATACAATGGCTGGAACCAGGCATTTTGTGAATACTCTGGGCACAGTGGTTAAGCCAAAGGAAAGTGCAGAGAACTGATAATGCATAGATCCGGCCCTGACATGTAGATACATCCTGCAGGATTCCCTTATAGGGATGTACAGATAGGCTTCTTTTAAGTCTACGGTGACTAAAGTACAGTTGTGTACACTTAAAATAAATGCAGATGTTCGAGTGTATTCACTGTTGCAGTCATTACAATTGGTCCTTTCCAGCCCCCTCCAGGTCTTCTCAAGCCAAACTCAGACACAGCAAAAACCCCAGGTTTCAGTCCCAAGGAACACACAAGACTAGGCAGCAGGGGGTTTCCGCACCCAAACCTGGGAGCAGCAAGACTCCCCCCTATGGAAAACCATCTCAATGACTTGCTTTTAAAACTTCCAAGCACTTCCCAACTGAATGCTCCTTTAGGCGGAAAGATTGGTCTGCAGGCCAAAAACTGGGAACTCTAGCCAGGACAAATGGGTTTTAAATTTAGTGTCCCAAGGATACAGATTTAATTTTTACCAACACCAAGCGGGTGGCCAGATAGCACAGTTGTGTACACTTACCATAAATGTAGATGTTCGAGTGTATTCACTGCTACAGTCATTACATTTGGGTAATCTGCTGGCAGGTTGCCCTCAGTCAGCCTGATTAACAAAGTCTTGGGTCCTGCGTCAGTTGCTGTCCCTTCTTCCATGACATCAGGTTGTCAGGGGTATAAAACATGCAGCCGATGCCATTACATCAGTTTTTCTTGCCCCAGATGCCAGGTGCCCCACAAATGGGGAGCAAAATATATAAATATTTTAAAAAGTCCTCAGTCTTTTCTTGCCCAGATGTCCAGAGACCCTAAACAGGGTAAAAAAAAAAAAAAAACCAAACACTAACACACCCAAACCCCCAACCTCAACTCATGTGTCTAATTGTAGTATATAACTAACTAACCCACACAACCCCTAAACACATGGATCTTGAACATCTACATTTATGGTAGGTACAAAACTGTACTATGTTCTTCATCTCACATTGCTGCAGTCCTTACACTTGGGTGATTCCCAAAGCAGAGGTAAGGGAGGATGGCAAATCAAATAGAAGCAGGAGCTGTCAAAATGCCCTGTAGAATAGCAGTGGCAAACCCAGCCCTAGATTTAGAGTCCTTAGAAAGGCTGTAGTGGCAGTAGCCCTAGTGGAATGAGGTCTGATCCCTGTTGGGATCTGCTTGCCATGCTGAGAATAACAAAAAGAAATGCAAAATCAATCCATTTAGAAAGAGTTTGCTTTGACACAGGCTTGCCCTGAGTACCTAAAGCAAAAGAAACAAACAACTGAGTCCTATCTAAGTAGTAGCGTAACTGTCTGTCCAAAGTATGCAAGATCTTTTCCCCTTGTTTGGGGTCTGCATAAAAGGTAGGTAAATGAATAGACTGGTTTAAAGACACACTTGAGACCACCTTAGGCATAAAGGAAGGGTTAGATGGAAGATCAAGAAAGGCTCAACAGCCATAAGGGCCTGCAATTCAGAAACCCTTCTTGCAGAGGTAATGGCCAACAAAAAAGCAGTCTTCCATGACAAATATTTTAACTCAGCCGTAGCTGCAGGCTCAAAAGGTGGCAGAGTGAGCTTTTCCAACACATAATTGAGGTCCCAAGCTGGAGTAGGAGCTCTTTCGTGGAGGTCTTATGTTCTTTGCCCTCTGAGGAATTGCTTGAACAAGGAATGAGAAAACAAAGGTGGATCACAGTCATAGTGAGCTGAAATTGCTGCAGCATGAATTTTAATGGAAGAGAAGGACAAACCTTGTCCAATAGTTCAGTAAGATATAGAAGAGCCACACTTAAATCAGGCTCAGAAACATCCACACCCCTTGCTGCACTCCAAAGCAAAAATCTCTTCCACTTGTCCGCGCCACTTTCCTTGTACTAGGTCTCCTAGCTTCCATAATCACATTCAAAACTTGTTGAGGAAGTTGAGCCCTGCTATGAGCTAAAACAGGATATGCCATGCTGTGAGATGAAGAGAGTGAAGCTTGACATTGAGTAAATGACCGTCCTTTTGAGACAACAGTTGAGGAATCAAAGGCAGGCCACGGTGGTTTCCTTATTAAATTTCTCAGTAGTGGGTACCAATGCTGTCGGGGCCAATCTGGAGCTATCAGGATCATTCTTGGTTTGTCCTGGCTTACCTTTAGCAGAACCTTTAGAAGTAGAGGAAGTGGTGGAAAGGCATATACATGAAGGTTTTCCAACTGAAAGAAAGAGCATCCGCTTTCCAAGCTGCCTGGTGTATCCTTTTGTGCAAAACTTTGGCAGCTGGTGGTTTAGAGGAGAAGCGAACAGATCTATGTCTGGTGTTCCCCATGACACTGTTAATTGCTGAAATACCTGAGGATCCAGTTTCCACGGGATCCATGATTTGCCTGCTTAACACATCTGCTAAGGAGTTCTGCACCCGGCAGAAACCTTGCCTGAAGATCCAGTTGTAGACTGAGAGCCGTTTCCCATAGAATCATTGCTTGTCTGCATAGAGGTAAGAATGTGTATTGTTGATGTACCACATGACAGTTGTGTTGTCTGTTAGAATCAACACCTGTCCCGGAAGAAGTAATTCCTTGAAAGCTGTTAATGCAAACTGGACTGCTAACATCTCCTTTAGGTTGATATGTAGATGCTGTAGTCTGGCAGGCCACTTGTCCTGTATCCATTTTCCATTGAGATGAGCCCCCGGCATCTGTTGTTAGAATCTGACGTCACAGAAAGTCCCTTGTTTAGGTGACATTGCTGAGCCCACCACAAGAATTCCTTTTGGATGCAAGGTATTATTGGAATGACAGTGTCCAGATCGTGGCAGTGCTGTGTCCATAGATTCTTGAGATACCATTGTAGCTTCCTCATATGCAGTTTGGCATTGGGAAGCACCAGAATACAAGATGCCATGAACCCTAAGGCTTGAAGGACTGTCCTTGCAGTCAGCCCGGACTGATGTGATAGTTGTTGGAAGTAAAGGGAAAGATTCTTTTGTTTGTCCGGGGTTAAGAAGGCCATCTGGGCTGCTGTATTCAGTCTCACACCCAGAAAGCACATGTCCTGAGAGGGTACTAGACTGGACTTTGTTTCGTTCACAGAATACCCTAGGCATCTTAGCACTGTTATCACATACTTTAAATGCTGTAGAAGTTCGTCCTTGCCCTGAGCCAGAATCAGGCAATCGTCCAAATAAGGTTAGATCTGTATTCCTTTCCGTCTGAAGAAAGCTATCACTGGAGCCAGGACCCTTGTGAATACTCTGGGTGCAGTGGATAAGCCAAAGGGCAATGCAGAGAATTGATAGTGTGAATCGCCAGCTCAAAACGCAGATACTTCCTGCAGCCTAGAGTGATTGGGACATGAAGGTCTTGGAGATCCAAAGTTACCATCCAGTGATCCTTGCTCAGGAGGGTAAAAGCTGTTGCAATGTCAGCATCTTGAACTTGGGGATGTCCAGAAAGGTGTTGAGGATAGACAAATCCAGAATTGGTCTCCAAGTGTTCCCCTTTGGTACTAAGAATGTAAAATCCTAGGCCCCTTTCTGCCATAGGCACGGTTGTATGGCCCCTATCTGTGTCAATATGGATATTTGTCTGAGAGCTTCCAATTTGTGTTGGGCGGAATATCCGGCATGCCCTTGAGCGGTGGTAAGGTATGGAAATAAAACCTGTAACCGTGGTGAATGATATCCAAGACCCATCTGTCTTGGGTAATTAAACTCAGTTCTCTTTGAAAAGTGTCAGTCTTCCTCCTAAAGGTGCTGCTAGGCGTGAAGGTTCTGGCAGTTGAAAAGGTAGGTCATTGGGTCTGTCTGCTGACCCTGCCCTCCCTGAAGACTGTGCAGGTGAGCCCCTGTCCTGGATCTAAAGGAACCCTGAGCTCTGCCCCTAGCACGCCTAGACCTACCCTAGACTGGGAATCATAAGAAGGGTATGTCCACGCCTTGCTTGGCCAGTTTCTGCTAAACTTTGGTGGTTGAACCTGTAAAAATCTTTAACAGTGTGCATAGATTTAGCTTTGTCCTCCATTTTCTTTAAAACTGCTTCAACAGGCGAACCAAACAACACATCAGATTGTAAAGGGGCATCCAAGATCTTTGACTTAACATGCTCGGCTAAATTCTGATCCCGTAACCAGGCGTGCCCTCAAAGGACAGTACCAGTGGCAGCCACCCTGGAAGAGGCCTGTACAGCATCAAAACCACATTGTAAGGAATGCTTACCCACCTGTTCAGACACATGTACCAGATCTTGTAACTCCTTACATTCAATACCTTCTGCCAGAGCATCTACCTTAGACTTTAACTGTGAAAGGAGATAGATTTGATATCTCAGCATGTGGAATTGACAATTTAAAGCCCTCATGGCTAAAGCTGAAGAAGTATACACTTTCTTACCCCATCTGTCTAAAGCTCTTGCTTCTTTGTCCTCTGGAACTGGATTTTTTAGCCACAGAAGCCTTAACCCTTTAGGCCCCTGAGTAACTGTCTCTGGATCTGCCCTAGGGCTTTTAAAAGATACTTGTGAGCTTCAGGCACCCTATAGTATCTGTCCGGTTTAACAGGAGCGGGAGGCAAAGAATCAGGGTTAAGGAAGCCTCTGCAAAACATCTTCCACCACAGAAAGAATAGGGGTATAGCTAAAGGCCTATGCTGAGGTAAAACAAAAATTCCCTAAGTCTTTTCCTGGAATCAGAGAAATCCTGACCTTCCCATTTAAAATGCTCCCTCATGGCATGGAGAGTCTCTGAGAATGAAAAATCCTCAGGAGGAGCAGCAGAAGGCGTGGAGTCATCCACATCAGAATCAGAATAATGAGAAAACTCCTGTAAATCCTCAGCCGAAGACTCAGAAATATCAGAATCCTGTTCAAAATTCCCAAATTCAGGATCCACCCTAGGCCTTTTGTCAGGAGGGCATAGAACCCCTAATCATAGTAATTAAATCTTCAGCCATCTTAAGCATATGTCTCTTGGGCACAGGGCCTGAAGTACTAGGAGGAGCACCTGCTACAGCTGAACCTGGCCTACTCTTGGAAGAAGCCTTTGTAACAGCAGGAAGGCCTAACCACCTTAGGCAGAGATGGGAGAACAGCTACCTGAGAAGCCCCATCAGCCTGGCCTACCTCCTGTGAAGACACATCCTGTAACAACAAAGTCACCCCCTGGGACTCTAGGGAAACTTCTGTTTGGGCCTCTGGCACAACCGTGCCTCTAAAGAACCGGCGTCCAGGTCGGTGGTGCCTCTAACCTAGGCCTAGGTGTTTTGTCGCATTTTGTAATTGCACCGCTCCGAAGACTACCTAAGCAGACAAATCTCCTCTTTATGGTACGTTTGTTAAATCTAGCGCAAGAGGAACACCCAACAACGTCGTGCTCAGGCCCTAAACACGGTATACACAAGCTGTGGTAGTCCCTATGTGGTATCTGTTTCCCAAATACAGTTATTTACTTTTTCTGACATCCGGTAAAATACTGAGGCAAGAAAAACCAAAATATTCCCCACGGGCCACTTAAACAACTTGATTCGGAAACTTGGATTCGGTCTGAAATCTCAGGGCGCCAACCTGATTTGCTTCTGCATCAAAGACTGAGGATAGGTCATGCGCATTTATACCCTGGCGTCCTGGCGTCAGTTTAATGCGCCATGAACCAAGGACAGCGCTATACCCAAGTGTAAGGACTGCAGCAATGTGAGATGAAGAACATCACAAAAATATATACCTCCAAACAAAAGCAAATACACGAAAAAGGCTTTTAAGTGTAGTAAAAGAAAGGAGAGGGATTGTAAGAGAAAAAACAGGGGACTGGAGGGAGGGTAACCAGAACTGCAAAGGTGAATACACTCGAACATCTACATTTATGGTAAGTGTACACAACTGTACTATGTTCTTCATGTTTCACTGTTGCAGTCATTACATTTGGGTAGATTCCCAAAGCTATGGTTGGGAGGCTGGATTTATACAGCTTTAGGACAGGCTATAAGGACCTGCAAAACAGCAGTGGCAAAGCCAGCTCTGGATTTAGAGAAAATTGGTAAATGATAGTGCTTGGTGAAAGTATGAACTGAACTCCAGATAGCAGCTTCTAGAATATCCCTGGTAGGAACACCTCTGAGAGAAAGTCTGTAGAAGTAGATGCAGCCCTGGTGGAATGGGATCTGATCCCCTGGGGGATAGGTTGTCCATGGTGCTTATAGCAGAAATTAATGCAATGGCTTATCCATTTGGAAATGGTTTGCTTTGAAATGGCCTTTCCCTCTGGCCCTGCAGCAAATGCTACCAGCAGTTGTTCAGATTTTCTTCGAGATTTAGTCTTGTCCAAGTAAAATCTAAGTTGTCTGTGTACATCCAATGAATGCAGAATCCGCTCCCCCTTGTTCTGTGGATTGGGAAAGAAAGTTGGCAAATGAATGGACTGATTAAGAGCCACACTGGATACCACCTTGGGCATGAATGATGGGTTTGTCCTGAGTGACACCCTGTCCGCATGAAAGATGATGAATGGCTCCAGTGCCATAAGGGCCTCTAATTCAGAAATCCTTCTAGCTGAAGTGATTGCTAAAAGGAAGGCTGTTTTTCAGGAAAGAAATTTTAAGTCTGCAGTAGCAGCTGGCTCGAAATGATGTAGAGTGAGTTTCTCCAATATAAAGTTAGTCCCAGGCAGGTTTTTGGCCCCTCTGAGATACTGCTTTAGCAGAGGATGAGAGAAGAGGGGGGGGGGGTTCTGTGTTGTAATGAGCTGAAATGGCTGAGGCATGGATTTTTATGGAAGAAAAAGACAGGCCCTTGTGAAGCATCTCAGTTAAGTATTGCAAAATCTGAGGTAAATTGGGCACTGCTGTGCTCATCCCTTGAGATTGATTCCAGGCACAGAATCTTTTCCACTCATCAGCATAAGATTTTCTAGTACTAGGTCTTCTCGCCTCCAAAATGACATCCATCACAGGTTTGCTGAGGGATGCTAAGGGGGAATTTAAGTGATTAGCCAAGCTGCAAGATTCAAAGTTTGGAGCTGAGGGTGCAGAATATGGTTGTTCTGCTGAGACAGTAAGGAAGGTGTCTGAGGTAGGTGCCATGGAGGAATTTGTGACAAACTGCGTAGAAGTGGGTGCCAGTGTTGGCGAGGCCAGTCTGGAACAAGCAAAATCATTTTTGGTTTGTCCTGTTTGACTTTTAGTAGAACTTTGGAGAGCAAAGGCATAGACTGATAGGTTTTCCCACCTGAAGGACACAGCATCCACTTTCCAGGCTTTTTTCTGAGGAGTTCTTGTGCAAAATGTGTCCAACTGGTAGTTCTGCAATGAGGCAAAAGGATCTATGTCTGGGCTCCCTCATTTGCATGTCAACATGTTGAAAATCCGTGGTTCCATCTTCCATTGGTGTGGGTCCATGAGATTTCTGCTTAGTTCGTCTGCCAAAATATTCAGCTTTCCTGGCAGGAATTGAGCTTGTAGTTGTACTTGATAGCTCAAGGACGTGTTCCACAATACCATGACTTGTCTGCAGATGGGGTAGGAATGTGTACCCCCCTGCTTGTTTATGTACCACATAACTGTGGTGTTGTCCATTTTTACGATTAGTTGTCCTGGATGAAGGTAGCCCTTGAAGGCTGTCAGTGCATTCCGTACAGCTAGCATTTATTTTTGACTGATATGAAGGTGCATTTGATTCGGGCTCCATTTGCCCTGAATGCACTTCCCTGTCAGATGAGCCCCCCACGCATAGTCTGATGCATCTGTAGTTAGGGTTTAGGCAGCAGGGGGTGGTGTGAATGGCAGTCCCTTGTTTTGGTGGCAGGCCTCTGCCCACCATAGCAAATCTAGTTGCAGGCAAGGTATGATAGGAATCATTGTTTCCAGGGTGTGACAATGTGGACTCCATAAACTTTTTAAGTACCACTGAAGTTTCCTCTTATGCAGTCTTGCATATAGAATTAGAAGAATGCAGGAGGCCATGAACTCCAAGGCTTGCAGTATTTGTCTTGCAGATAGCAGGGATTTTGTAGCCACCTGTTTGAAGTAAGTCACCAACTAAATTTGTTTTTCTGGCATAAGGAAAGCCATCTGGGCAGTTGTATTCAAGCTTGCACCCAGGAATGTAATTTTTTGAGAGGGTACTAGTTGTGATTTCTTTTCGTTTATGGTGTACCCTAGACAAGTTAGAACCCTTTTTACAAACGCCAGATGTTTTAGAATAATAGCCTTGTTTTCTGCCTGAATTAGACAATCGTCCAGATCTGGATATATTTGAATATTGTTTTGCCTGCAAAATGCAATTACTGGAGCCAGGCACTTTGTAAATACCCTTGGCGCAGTAGATAAGTCAAAGGGCAGTGCAGAGAAAGTACAGTTGTGTACCTACCATAAATGTAGATGTTCGAGTGTATTCACTGTTGCAGTCATTACACTTGGGTTATCCTGCTGGCAGGCTACCCGCAGTCGGCCAGAGTTCCAAAGTCTAGGTCCGGCGTCGGTTGCGGTCACTTCTTCCCTGACATCAGTGCGCCAGGGGTATAAAAGATGCAACAGACGTCATTTCCTTCAGTTTTTCTTGCCCCAGATGTCAGGTGCCCCCAGATAGGAAGGCCGAAAAGAACAAATTATGCCAAAAAAGCATGCATGTACTAATATAAACATTTCCTTCATCTACAAGCAAATACACCACATAGGTTGTATAGAGTTGAGAAGTACAGAAAAGTCCCAGCAATGAAAAAGGGGGATGGTGGGTGGGTAACCTGGACTGCAGCAGTGAATACACTCTAACATCTACATTTATGGCAGGTACACAACTGTACTATGTTCATCGTGTTTCACTGTTGCAGTCATTACACTTGGGTTGAAT
This sequence comes from Protopterus annectens, assembly GCF_019279795.1. NCBI lineage: Eukaryota > Metazoa > Chordata > Ceratodontiformes > Protopteridae > Protopterus > Protopterus annectens. Next base: position 1,372,666,616 of record NC_056737.1, read on the forward strand.
CCCAAAGCTGAGGTTGGGCGGCTGGGTCTAAACAGGATTAGGAGAGGCTACCAGGCCCTGCAGAACTGCAGTGGCAAAGCCTGTTCTGGATTTAGAGTAGAGAGGTAAGTGGTAGTGCTTGGTGAAAAAGTGTGCACTGAACTCCAGGTTGCTGCTTCTAAAATGTCTTTGGTTGGTACTCTGAGAAAGGCTGCTGAAGTGGCTGCTGCTCTGGTAGAACGTGGCCTAATGCCCTTAGGTACTGATTTGCCATGTTGTGCATAACAGAAGCGAATGCAGTGTCCTATCCATTTTGAAATTGTCTTTGTGATAGGCTTTCCTTGTGATCCTGCAGCATAGGCTATAAACAGTTGCTCAGTTTTTCTGAAAGCTTTTGTTTTGTCCAAGTAGAATCGTAGCGGTCTGTGTATGTCCAAAGCGTGCAGAAGTCGCCCCCCTTTATTCTGGGGGTTTGGGTAGAAAGTTGTTAAATGAATGGTTTGGTTAAGAGCCACATTGGAAACCACCTTTGGCATGAATGTTGGGTTTGTCCTAAGAGAAACCCTGTCCTGGTGAAAAATGATGAAAGGTTCCACAGCCATTAATTCCTGTAACTCAGACTCTTCTTGCTGAAGTTATTGCTAGGAGCAGAGCAGTTTTCCATGACAAGAATTTTAGATCAGCTGTGCTGGCTGGTTCAAAATGAGGCAGTGTGAGCTTTTCTAAGACAAAATTGAGATCCCAAGTTGGTATTGGTGCTCTCCTTGGGGGTCTTATATTTTTTGCCCCTCTGAGGTACTGTCTTAGTACAGGATGTGAAAAAATAGGAGGCTCCGTATAGTAATGAGCTGAAATGGCAGAGGCATGGATCTTAATTGATGAGAAGAATAGGCCTTTGTCCAGCATCTCAGTTAGGTATTGCAAAATCTGAGGTATATTTGGAAATTACAGTTGTGTACCTACCATAAATGTACATGTTCGAGTGTATTCACTGTTGCAGTCATTACACTTGGGTTATCCTGCTGGCAGGCGACCCACAGTCGGCCCGTGTTCCAAAGTCTTGGTCTGGCGTCGGTTGCTGTCGCATCTTTCCTGAAGTCAGTGCGCCAGGGGTATAAAAGTCGCAATCAATGCCATTTTCTTCAGTTTTTCTTGCCCCAGATGTCAGGTGCCCCCCCCCCCCCCCCCCCCGATAGGAAGGCTGGAAAGATAAAATTATGCCAAGAAACATGAATATATTACTATAAACATTTCCTTCATCTACAAGCAAATACACCACATAGGTAGTACAGAGATGAGAAGTACAGAAAAGTCCCAGCAATGAAAAACGGGGGGATGATGGGTGGGTAACCTGGACTGCAACAGTGAAAACACTCTAACATCTACATTTATGGTAGGTACACAACTGTACTATGTTCATCGTGTTTCACTGTTGCAGTCATTACAATTGGGTAGAATCCCAAAGCTGAGGTTGGGTGGCTGGGTCTAAATTGGATTTGGAGAGGCTAACAAGCCCTGCAGAACTACAGTGGCAAAGCCTGCTCTGGATTTAGAGTAGAGAGGTAAGTGGTAGTGCTTGGTGAAAAAGTGTGCACTGAGCTCCAGGTTGCAGCTTCTAAAATTTATTTGGTTGGTACTCCTCTGAGGAAAGCTGTTGAAGTGGCTGCTGCTCTGGTAGAATGAGGCCTAATGCCCTTAGGCACTGATTTGCCATGTTGTGCATAACAGAAGCGGAGGCAGTGTCCTATCCATTTCGAGATTGTCTGCTTTGTAATAAGCTTTCCTTGTGATCCTGCAGCATATGCTACAAACAGTTGCTCAGTTTTTCTGAAAGCTTTTGTTTTGTCCAAGTAGTATCGTAGCTGTCTGTGTGTATCCAAAGCGTGCAGAAGTCTCTCCCCTTTATTCTGGGGATTTGGGTAAAAAGTAGGTAAATGAATGGTTTGGTTTAAGGCCACATTGGAGACCACTTTTGGCATGAATTTTGGGTTTGTCCTAAGAGAAACCCTGTCCTGATGAAAAATGAGGAAAGGTTCCACAGCCATTAATGCCTGTAACTGAGACTCTTCTTGCTGAAGTTATTGCTAGGAGCAGAGCAGTTTTCCATGACAAGAATTTTAGATCAGCTGTGCTGGCTGGTTCAAAGGGAGGCAGTGTGAGTTTTTCTAAAACAAAATTGAGGTCCCAAGTAGGTACTGGTGCTCCCCTTGGGGGTCTTATATTTTTTGCCCCTCTGAGGTACTGTCGTAGTAGAGGATGTGAAAAAATAGGAGGTTCCGTATTGTAATGAGCTGAAATGGCAGAGGCATGGATTTTAATAGATGAGAAAGATAAGCCTTTGCCCAGCATCTCAGTTAGGAGGTATATTAGGGACAAGTGGTTCGAGCCCTTGTGCCTGGTTCCAAGCACAGAATTTCTTCCATTTTTCTGCATAAGGTTTCCTAGTGCTGGGCCTCCTGGCTTCTAAAATGACATCCATAACAGCTTTAGAGAGAGGTGCAGTCTGAGTGGCTACATTATCTGCCATGCTGCCAGGTTTAGGGTTCCGAGTTGACCGTGCAGAATCTGATTGTTTTGTTGTGTCAGAAGACAAGGAATTTGAGGTAGAAGCCAAGCTGGGCCTTGAGACAAACTCTTTAGTATTGGGTACCAGTGCTGGCGTGGCCAGTCTGGTGCAATCAGGATCATTTTTGGCCTTTCTTGTCTGACTTTTAGTAGCACCTTGGTGAGAAGAGGCATCAGAGGGAAGGCATAGACTGTCAGGCCTTTCCAGCTGAATGACAGAGCATCCACTTTCCATGCTTGAGAGTGATAAGTTCTTGTGCAAAATTTCTATATTTGGTAATTGTGAGGGGAGGCAAATAGATCTATGTCTGGGCGTCCCCATTTCCTAGTTATCATGATGAACACTTGTGGATTTGGCTTCCATTCGTGAGGATCCATGAGATTTCTGCTTAGTTTGTCTACTGGTGTATTTTTTGTTCCTGGCAGGAATTGTGCCTGCAGATGTACTTGATACGTCAGTGCTGTGTTCCACAAAGTCATGGCTTGCCTGCAGAGGGGGTAGGAATGTGTGCCCCCTTGCTTGTTTATGTACCACATAACTGTGGTATTGTCCGTCTTTATTAGTAGTTGTCCTGGATGTAGTAGGTCCTTGAAAGCTGTCAGGGCATTCTGTACAGCTAGCATCTCTTTTTGATTGATGTGAAGATGCAATTGGTCCTTGGGCCACGTGCCCTAAACACATTTTCTTGCCATAATCCGATGCATCCGTTGTTATTGTCTACCTGGCTGTGGGTAAGGTGAAAGGCTGTCCCTTGTGGTGACAAGCCTGGGACCATCGAAACTCCTGTTGTAGGCAAGGAATTAAAGTTATGATTGTGTCCAGGCTGTGGCAATGTTGAGTCCAAACACTTTTTAGATACCATTGTAGTTTCCTCATATGCAGTCTTGCATATGGAATTAGTAAAATGCAGGACGCCATGAAGCCCAGGGCCTGCAGAATTTTTCTTGCAGGGAGCTGGGTCTTTGTTGCCATCATTTGAAAGTAATGAGTCAGTTGCCTTTGTTTGTCTGGCGTGAGATAAGCCATCTGGGCAGTTGTATTTACGCTTGCACCCAGGAATATTATCTCTTGAGAGGGCACTAGCTTTGATTTCTTTTCGTTTACTGTGTATCCTAGGCAAATTAGCAATCTTTTTACAAACGCCAGATGCTTTAGAAGAATGTCCTTGCTCTCTGCTTGAATAAGGCAGTCGTCCAAGTAGGAATATATTTGAATTCCTTTTTGTCTGCAAAATGCAATTACTGGTGCCAGGCATTTTGTGAAGACCCTGGGCGCAGTACAGAAGCCAAAGGGCAGTGCAGAGAATTGGTAATGCATTGAGCCAGCTATGAATCTGAGGTATCTTCTGCAAGATTGTCTGATTGGGACATGCAGGTATGCCTCCTTTAGGTCCACAGTAAATAGCCAAGCCTTCTTGCCCAGCATGGGTAGAAGTTGCTGTAGTGTTAACATTTTGAATTTTGGAACATCCAGATAAGTACTTAGGACTGACAAGTCCATTATTGGTCTCCAGGCTTTGTCCTTTCTGGGTACTAGGAAAAGTCTTGAGTAAAATCCTTGTCCCTGTTCTTGCTGCGGTACTCTCTGAATAGCTCCCATGTCCATGAGAGCAGCAATTTGTTTTTGTGCCTCTGCCCATTGGTTCTGTGGCAGGTCCGACATACCTTTTGATTTTGGAAGGGTGTGAAAGTGGAACCTGTAACCCTGAGAAACAATATTCAGTACCCTTTTGTCCTGGGTGATTATGTGCCAATTTTTTGAGAAAAGTGCTAGCTTTCCCCCTAGGGGTGCTGCCAAAAGGTAAGTGCTTGGCATTTGTAGAGGGAAGTCATTGGGACGGTTTCCTATAAGGTTGTGATTTGTCTTCTCCTCCTTTGGAGGCTGAAGCACCCCACTGTTTAGGTCTGTAGGAGCCTTGGGGCTGAGATCTGCCTCTTGGGCATCTGTATCTGCCTCTTTGTGGCCTGTCTGACACCGGAAAGGACCAATTTTTTGAAGGCCAGTTTCTGCTAAAGCTAGGTGGTTGAACCTGTAAGAAAGCCTTTACTGTCTGCATTGATTTTGCGTTATCCTCCATTTTCTTTAACACATCTTCTGCCTTAACACCAAACAAAGTATCATGCTATAGAGGACCATCCAATAATTTTACTTTAACATGTTCAGGTAAACTTTTTTCTTTCAACCAAGCATGCCTTTGAATGACAGAGCCTGTAAATGCGGCTCTACAAGAAGCCTCTAATTAATAAAAACCACATTGTAAAGTATGCTTTCCCACTTGTTCAGCTGCATTTCCTCCTTACTGTCAGGACTATCTGAGTTTGTAACCATTTTCTGTTTTAACAAGGACATGAGATACTGTTGATATTTAAGCATGTGAAAATGGCAATTTAAAGCCCTTACAGCTAAAGTAGCAGAAATGTAAACTTTTTCCCCCATCTATCCAGAGCTCTGGAATCCCTATCCGAGGGGACAGGATTTTTAGCAGTGGAAGCCTTAACCCCTTTAGGACCCCAAGAAATGGTTTCTGGGTCTACAGCAGGGTTTTTGTAAATAAATTTATGAGAGTCAGGGACCCTATAGAACTTGTCTGGCTTGACTGGTGTAGGGGGTAAAGAATCAGGAGACAGACTGGATTCAGACAAAACATCATCAACAATATCAAGCACAGGGGGAATAGCCAGGGGCCTGTGCTGAGGCAATAAAAGAAAGTCTCTGAGCCTTTTCTTGGATTCTAAGTAATCCTTGCTCTCCCAATGGAAGTGCTCCCTCATGGTGTGCAGGGTTTCCCCAAAAGAATAATCCTCAGGCGGAGAGGCTGAAGGTATAGACTCTTCTGCATCAGAGTCCTCATAGGGAGGGAGAGAATATCCCTGATCAGAAGAGGAATCAGAGGAAATAGAAACCTGGTCAGAGGAATCATAGTCAGTGTCTTGCCTAGGCCTTTTGTCAGGAGGGGGATGGGAACCCCTGATTAAAGTAATTAGGTCTTCGGCCATTTTAAGCATCTGTTTCTTTGGCATGGATGACTGTTGAGGAGAATGCTGTACTTTGTCTTTAATGGTGTTTTTGACTTTGCCTTGGCTGCTGTAGTGGACTTAATAGTAAGCTGTGAAGGTCTGAAAACGCTCTCAGAAGCCGATGCCTGTTCAGTGGCTCCGGACCCATCTGAGGGAATTGTTTCCGCAGGCCCAATACCTTGAGTTTCCACAGGCCTCGGTGCCTCCACGTGGCTGTCGGATACGGCCTGTGGCTCTGAGGTAGCGGGTGTCAGGGGCTGCGAAAGCACCTCATTGAGAACCGGCGACTGGCCTAGAAGCTTCGTCGTCGGTTTTGGACCTTGGATGCCTGTCCTTTTCTTTGTCTTTGCATTTTTTATAAATTCCGGTCGTTGGTTGTTCCGACGGCATTATGTAGTTAAACCTTCGGCCAAAATAATGTAAAGCAAAATTAAACTGACGTTTAATAGTGCGTTTGTTGAATCTAGCACAAAACAGACAACTAATAACGTCGTGGTCAGGGCCTAGGCAAGGAATACAGTAAGAGTGAAAGCCCTAATGAGGTATTTGCTTCCCACAAGAAATACAATTATTAACTTTTACTGACATCGGTCTGGAGCAAGAAAAAGTTTCCCCAACAGGGTACTTAGCTTTATTGAAGACTTCGGTTCTGAAACTCAATTTCGAAAATCTCAGGAGTCGGCCGACCGGCACTTGCAAACTGCTTTTGCTTCGGGCACCGCATGGCAAGAAAGACTGAAGAAAATGGCGTCGGTTTCAACTTTTATACCCCTGGCGCACTGATGTCAGGGAAGATGCGACAGCAACCGACGCCGGACCAAGACTTTGGAACTCGGGCCAACTGCGGGTCGCCTGCCAGCAGGATAACCCAGGTGTAATGACTGCAACAGTGAAACACGATGGACATCAGATAATGCAAGTAGCCTGCTTTGAAGCGGAGGTATCTTCTGCAAGATTCCCTGATTGGGATATGCACCATCAGTTCTCTGCACTGCCCTTTGGCTTATCTACTGCACCCTGGGTATTCACAAAGTGCCTAGCTCCAGTCATTGCATTTTGTAGGCAAATAAATATTCAAATATACCCATACCTGGACGATTGTCTAATTCAGGAAGAAAGCAAGGACATTCACTTCAATCCTCTGGCCTTTATTCAAAGGGTACGGACTTGTCTGGAGTTAACCATAAACGAAAATAAATCCCACCTGGTACCCTGTCAACAAATTATATTCCTGGGAGTAAGCATGAATACAACTTCCCAGATGGCTTTCCTCACGCCAGAGAAATGGATACATCTGACAACTTACTTCAAACAAGTGGCCACAAAAACCCAGCTATCTGCAAGGCAAATACTGCAAGCCTTGGGGTTCATGGCCTCATGCATTCTTCCAATTCCATATGCAAGGCATTTTGAATTTTGGAATCACCAGAAAGATGTTTGGAATAGAAAGGTCCAGGATAGGACGCCATATATTGCCTTTTCCTGGATACCAGGAAAAGTCTCAAATAGAAACCTTGTCCATTTTCCTCTTCTGGTACCAAATGAATAGCCCTCATGTTTAAGAGAGAGAGTACCTGATGTTGGGCCTCTGCCCACTCATTTGGGGGTAGATCTGGCCATCCCCTTGGTGTTGGTAACGTGTGGAAATGAAATCTGTATCCTTGGGACACTATATTTAAAACCCATTTATCCTGGGTAATGAGTTCCCAGTTTTTGGCCTGCAGCCCAATCTTTCCGCCTAAAGGAGCATTCCTTCGGTAAGTGTTTGGAAGTCTTAAAAGCAAGTCATTGAGATGTTTTTTCATGGGGGGTGGGAGTCTTGCTGCTCCCCAGATTTGGGTGTGGAAACCCCCCACTGCCTAGTCTTGTATGTCCCTTGGGACTGAACCTGGGGTTTTTGCTGTGTCTGGGTTTGGCTTGAGAAGACCTGGAGGGGGCTGGAAAGGACCAATTGCAATGACTGCAACAGTGAAACATGAAGAACATCCAGGCATCATTGGCTAGCATAGGTAGAAGCTGTTGCAGGATAAGCATTTTGAACTTTGGTACCACCAGGAAGGTGTTGAGAATTGAAAGATACAGGACTGGGTGACAAGAGCCCTCTTTTCTGGGTACCAGGGAAAGTCTGGAATAGAATCCTTGACCTATCTGTTCCACTTGAACCAGCTGAATAGCTCTGATGGAAAGCAGAGATAGGACTTGGTTTTGTGCCTCTGTCTACTGGTTTGGAGGAAGGTCTGGGAACCCTTTTGGGGTTGGCAGTTAGTGGAAGTAAACTCTGTACCCCTGGGATACAATTTTGAGGACCCATTGGTCTTTTGTGATGGACATCCAATTTTTTTGCATGAAGAGCAAGTTTTCCTCCTAGGGGCACAAGCAATTGGGCAGAGGTGGGGGGGTGGAGAAGTCATTGTGAGTTTTTTCAGTAAGGAGGTGGCTTACCACTCCCTGCTTTGGGGGTGGGGGCACTCCATTGCTTAGATCTCTGCATACCCTGAAACTGTAGTCTGGGTGGTCTGTTTCCCCTGGGTCTGGTTCGAGATGGCCTGGAGGGGGCTGGAAAGGACCAGTGTTTGGAGGGGCAATGCCTACTGAATCTCGGAGGTTGCACTTGTAAGAATTCTTTAACAGTCTGTATAGACGTAGCTTTTTCTTCCATCTTTTTAAGAACTTCTTCTGCTTTGGTGCCAAACAAACTCTCTTTGTTCAAAGGAGTGTCTATTATCTTTGATTTGACATGGTCTGGCAAGGTCTGCTCCTTAAGCCAAGCATGCCTTCACAGTACAGAACCAGTGACTGCTGCCCTGCAAGATGCTTCTAGGGCATCAAAGCCACACTGCAAAGTATGCTTACTTACTTGGTTTGCAGAATCCATTAGCGCTTGTAAATCTTTATTTTCTGCACAATCTGGAAGTAACACCATTTTTTGTTTAATTAGTTCCATAATATGCGGCTGGTACTTCAACATGTGAAACTGGCAATTCAATGCCCTGATGGCAAGAGTTGCAGAGGTATATACCTTCTTACCCCATCTGTCTAAAGCTCTGGAATCCCTGTTTGAAGGGGTAGGATTTTTGGTTGTAGTAGCCTTAATACCTTTAGGTCCCTGGGAAATGGTCTCTGGATCCACAGTAGGCTTCTTCAAGAGAAATTTGTGGGAATCAGTTATTCTGTAGCACCTGTCAGGTTTCCTAGGAGCCGGGGGTAAAGTATCTGGAGTAAGACTGGATTCCATAAAAACATTGTCTACAACATCCTGAACTGGGGTTACAGCTAGAGGCCTGTGCTGAGGCAACTCTAAAAATTCTCTTTTTGGACTGCGGGTCACCCTGGCATTCCCAGCGTATGCAAGGTTTCACCAAAAGAAAAATCTTCTGGAGGATAGGCAGAGGGAATGGATTCCTCTGCATCTGAATTCTCATAGCTTCATAAGGGCATGTCCCGATAATCAGAAGGGTCAGAGTCATCGGACTCCTGGTCTGTAGAATCAGAATGAAACTCAATTCTTTGTCTCTTAGCAGGGGAAGGCTGGCTTCCCCTAATTAGGGTAATAAGGTCTTCAGACATTCTAAGCATTTGTTTTTGTGGCATGGGAGCTTGAGCATGCCCTTTGGCCATTGGTTTTCTAGGCGTACTGCATACTCAGCCTCAGAAACTTGGTAGTTTTAGCTAAAAACGAAGTAGTTGGTTTAATTCGAACATCAGTAGGTCGGAATACACCCTCAGAAGCCAGTGCTTGCACAGCGGCTCCGGACCCATCCAAGGTAGAGACAGCCGCAGGTGCCATAGTCGAAGAAGCATCTCGTGGCATACTTGACTCCGAATGGGTCTCAGCAGAGGCCTGCAAATCTGTAGAAGCAGGCATCCGGGTCTGCAAAGGCGTCTCACTAAGTATCGGTGGACTGGCAACTAGCTTAACAGAAATGTTGTCGGCAGTTTTGGACCTATGCGGTCTCTCTCCATCTTTATCTTTACTTTTTTTGGAAGATCGGCTGTTGTATGGCTTATCGAAGCCATTTTGGAATAAGGAGAACGAGAGCGAAAGAATTTAGCGACAAAGATAGCCCAACAATGAATTGTTCGAGCATTAAACAAGGCACAAAACCAACAGCGAGGGATGTCGTGGTCTGGGCTTAAACAGGTGACGCAGTACGAATGACATCTCTGTGAACTATTTGCTTTCCACAGGCAAGACAACTGTTAACTTTTTCTGACATCAGTTAGAGCAAGAAAAAAAGATTCCCAACGGGGTAATTAGCTTTAGAAGACTTCCGGTTTGAAACTCTAAAAATGAAATTTTCAGATAGCGGCCGACCAGCACTTGCAAACTGCTTCTGCTTCGGGCTCCTTCTCAGCAAGAAAGAGTGATGTAATGGCGTTGGCTGCCTGTTTTATACCCCTGACGACCTGACATCATGGAAGAGGCGACAGCATCCGACGCAGAAATCCCAAGACTCTGGTATTCGGGCCAACTGAGGGCTACCTGCAGGCAGATAACCCAAGTGTGATGACTGCAACAGTGAAACACGAAGAACACCTGCTTGGTGAGAGGGTGTGAGAAGACAGGTGGGCTCAGTGCTGTAATGTGCAGAGACGGCAGAGGCATGGATTACAATGGAAGAGAAGGATAAGCCTTTGTGGAGTACGTCTGCCAGGTAATCCAGGATGAGAGGTAAGGAAGGCTGTACCGGGTCAGCGCCTTTAGTCTGGATCCAGGAACAATACCTTTTCCACTTGTCAGCATAAGATTTTCTAGTACTGGGACGTCTGGATTCACATATAACATCCAGGACCTGTTTACTTAGGCTGGCCAATGGAGGAGAAGTCAAGAAATAAGCCAGGCTGCTAGGTTCAGGGTATGCAACTGTGGATGCAAGAACTCTCCCTCCTGCAGAGTCAGGAGAGTTGGAATCTGGGGGAGGTGCCATGGAGGCAACGGGGACAGACTGTGCAGTAGTGGGTACCAGTGTTGGCGTGGCCAGTCTGGGACAATCAGGATTGCCCTTGGTCTTTCCTCCCTTATTTTGAGTAATATTCTGGTGGTGGTGGTGCTGCGGTAGCGTTGTCGCCTCACAGTAAGACGCTGTCCGGTTAGATTCTCAGCTAGAGCGTCTTCTGCGTGGAGACATGCGTGAATGGGCGTACCTTCGTTGAAGGTTGTGCATCAGGGCTGGCAACTCGGCAGGTAAAAATCTACTGCCAATCATTAGCAGACCGGAGTTCCGCTGTGGCGACCCCTAACCGGGAAAAGCCAAAAGACACAACAACTCTGTTAAGAAGAGGTAGAGGGGGAAATGCATAGATTGAGAGGTTTTCCCATTGGAAGGATAGGGCATCCACCTTCCAGGCTTGGCTGTGAGGTTCCCTGATGCAGAATTTGCTGAGCTGGTGGTTGTAGGGGGAAGCAAATAGGCCCACCTTTGGGGTACCCCATTTTTGGGTCACAAGGCTGAAGGTGTTGTGGTCTAACTGCCACTCATGTGGGTCTAGAAGATTTCTGCTCAAGTCATCTGCAAAAGAGTTTTGGTTGCCTGGCAGAATTTGAGTTTGCAGGTGAATATGCATGGCTGAGGCAGTGTTCCACAGGGACATGGCTAGCCTGCATAGTGGGTTCTCCCCTGCTTGTTGATATACCACATCACTGTGGTGTTGTCTGTTTTGATTAGTAGGGGCCCCGGTGTGAGTAGGGATCTGAAAGCTGTCAGAGCGTGCTTAACAGCTAGCATCTCTTTTTGGTTGATGTGCAGATGAATTTGATTTGGGCTCCAGTGGCCCTGAATGCACCTGTCATCCAGATATGCACCCCAGGCATAGTCTGATGCGTCTGTGGTTAGGGTCTGGATGGCGTGGGGTTGTGTAAAGGGAAGCCCCTTGTTGTGGTTGCATGCTGCTGCCTACCAAAAGAACTCTTTCCTTAGACAAGGTATTACAGGAATGATAGTTTCCAGGTCCTGAGAATCTTGGCACCAAAGACTAAGTAACAATGAAGTTTCCTCATATGCAGTCTGGCATATGGAATTAGAATGCAGGAGGCCATGAACCCTAGAGCCTGCAGGATATTCCTTGCAGATAGCTGGGTTCTGGTGGCCATCTGAGCAAAGTAGACTGTCAGATAGGCTTGTTTTTCTGGAGTAAGAAATGCCATCTGTGTCCAAGCTTGCTCCCAGGAATACAATTGTTTGACTGGGGACTAGTTTGGATTTCTTTTCATTGATAGTGTACCCCAGGGAGGTTAGAAAATCCTTTACAAATGTCAGGTGCTGCAACAGCTTTCCCTGACTGTCTGCCTAAATCAGCCAATTGTCCAAGTAAGGGTAAATTTGAATATTTCTCTGTCTGCAGTAGGCAATGGCTAGAGCCAGACATTTTGTGAAAACTCTGGGAGCAGTGGATAAGCCAAAGGGAAGTGCAGAGAACTGATGATGCACAGATCCTGCCATGAAACGTAGATATTTCCTGCAGGAATCCCAGACTGGGATGTGCAGATAGGCCTCCTTTAGGTCTAGGGTGGCTAACCAGGCATCTTTGGACAGCATAGGGAGAAGCTGCTGTAGGGTGAGCATTTTGAATTCTGGTACCACCAGGTGGATAGATCTAAGATTGGGCGCCATGTGCCCTCTTCTGGGTACCAGGAAAAGTCTGGATTAAAAACCTTGGCCTATCTGTTCTGCAGGAACAGGCTGAATTGTCCTTATGGAAAGCAGGGACTGAACTTGGTTTTGTGTCTCTGCCCACTGGTTTGGTGGAAGGTCTGGGAACTCTTTTGGGGTTGGCTGAATGTGGAATAAAATTTGTACCCCTTGGATACTATGTTAAGGACCCATCGATCGCTGGTGATGGAGGCCCAGTTTTTTGCATGGTGGGCAAGTTTTCCTCCTTGGGGCATGAGCAACTGGGCAGAGGTGAATAGTGGAATTGAGAAGTCATTGTGAATTATTTCCATAAGGGGGTGGCTTAGCACTCCCAGGTTTAGAAGTGGAGGTACTCCATTGCTTAGATCTCTGCATACTCTGAGACTGTAATCTGGGGAGTCTGTTTCCCCTGGGTCTAGTCTGAGTTGGCCTTGAGGGGGGTTGGAAAATACCAATGTTTTGAGGGGCAATCCCTACTGAATCTTGGAGGCTGCACTTGCAAAAAATCTTTGACTGTCTGCATAGACTTAACATTTTCTTCCATCTTTTTTAAAACCTCTTCTGCTATGGTGCCAAACAGATTGTCCTTGTGCAAAGGAGGGTCCAATAATTTTGATTTGACATGGTCTGGAAAGGTCTGCTCCTTAAGCCAGGCATGCCTTCTAAGTAGAGGACCTGCAAGATGCTTCTAGGGAGTCAAACCCAGAGAATGCATAAGCTCCTGTAATTCTTTATTTCCTGCACAGTCAGGAAAGGCAGATAATTTTTGCTTAATAAGTTCCGTAGTATGTTGCTGGTATTTCAGCATGTGGAACTGATAAAGTACAGTTGCGTATACTTACCATAAATGCAGATGTTAGAGTGTATTCATTGCTGCAGTCCTAACAAATGGGTTATCCAGCTTAGTCGGCCAGAATACCAAAGGCAAGTAAAAATGCAGTCGGTTGCCATCAGTTGTAAAGGAAGTCAGTGCGTCCGATACAAAAGGAGGCAGCCGACATCACTTCCTCGGTCTTTTTTGCCATAACAGTCAGAAGCCCTCAGGAAAAAAAGCTAAGCCAAATGCCAATTTGGCAAATAAAATCCAATTCAGCCTGTACCTCAGTAAAAAAGAATAGGAGAGGACCAAAAGGGGGAAGGAGAGAGGGAAACCAGGACTGCAACTGTGAATACACTCGAACATCAACATTTATGGCAAGTGTACACAACTGTACTATGCTCATCGTGTTTCACTGTTGCAGTCCTAACAAATGGGTTGATTACCAAAGCCCAGAGGGAAGGGAGGAGGAACCAACAGAATCAAGGGTTGGAGATAATGCCCTGCAACACAGCAGTGGCAAACCCTGCCCTGGCTCTGGAAAACAGAGGCAAATTATAATGTTTTGTGAAAGTGTGAACAGAAGACCAAGTGGCAGCCTCCAAAATATCTTAAGTAGGGACACCCCTTAAAAAGGCTGCAGAAGTGGAAGCTGCTCTAGTAGAGTGGGTCCTAACCCCTTGAGGAGGAACCTTGTGCCATGAAAAGAATAACAAAAGTTGATGCAATGTGCAATCCATTTGGAAATGGTTTACTTAGAAATAGCCTTGCCCTGAGCTCCAGGGGCAAAAACTGACCAATAACTGAGCTGATTTCCGAAGGTCTTTAGTCCTGTCCAAGTAAAACCTGAGCTGTCAAAAGAATGTAGGATCCTTTCACCTTTATTTCGAGGATTAGGAAAGAAGGTAGGAAGGTGTATGGACTGATTAAGAGTCAAGCTAGAAACCACCTTAGGCATAAAGGAGGGGTTGGTTCTCAAAGAGACCTTCTCTGGATGGAAAATAATAAAAGGCTCCACAGCCATCAAAGCCTGCAGCTCCAAAACCCTCCTTGCTGAAGTTATAGCCAAGAGGAAAGCAGTCTTCCAAGAGACACTGTAAATCTGCAGAGGCAGCTGAGGAGGAAGAGTGAGCTTCTCTAGAACAAAATTAAGATCCCATGCTGGAGTAGGTGCCCTTCTGGGAGATTTTAAGTTACAAGAACCTCTGAGCAACATTTTCATCAAGGGATGAGAGAAAATGGGTTGTTCAAAAGAACAATGAGCAGAAACGGCTGAAGCATGGAGCTTGATAGAAGAAAAAGAAAGACCACCCTGAAGCAATTCAGCCAGGTATTCCAAGATCAGAGGAAGGGTAGGCTGAGAAGAGGAATCCCCTCTAACCGGCATCCGATGAGAAAACCTTTACCATTTGCCAGCGTAGGACCTCCTAGTGCTAGGCCTCCTGGCCTCCCTCAGCAGATCAACCACCTGCTGGGAAAGGGAAGAAGATAAGGAAGGAGTCAAACTATGAGCCATGCTGCCAAGTGAAGGGAAAGAAGATGAGGATGCAGAATAATTCCCTTTTCCTGAACCAAAAGATCTGGCTTCAGAGGAAGATGCCAAGGAGGGAATTGGGAGAGACTGCAAAGCAGTGGATACCAATGCTGTCTGGGCGAGTCCAAAGCTATGAGAATAGTCCTTGGTCATTCTTCCCTGACCTTCAACAACACTCTGGGTAGAAGAGGAAGAGGAGGAAAGGCGTACATTGATAGCAACGTCCAAGGGAAGGACAGAGCATCCACTCTTCAAGCTCTGCTGTGATGCTGTCTGGTGCAAAAGAGAGGCAGAAGGGAATTGTCCGGGGAGGAGAAAAGATCCACCTGAGGTGTGCCCCAACGCTGAATGATGCTGTAGAAAACAGTCCTGTTCAGCTGCCACTCGTGAGGATCCAGGGTTCGCCTGCTCAACTGGTCTGCCAAAACATAGAGCCTTCCTGGAAAGAATTGAGCTAGGAGATGCAGATCCAGGGATGCTGTCATGGACCAAAGATTCATGCTTTGTCTGCACAGGGGGTAAGAGTGAGTCCCTCCCTGCTTGCTGATGTACCACATGACTGTGGTATTGTCTGTTCTGACAAGTAAGGTCCATGGAGAAAGAAGGTGCTTGAAGGTTAGTAAGGCCTGTTGAACTGCAATAAACTATTTTAGATTTATGTGCAGGTGCATCTGCTGGGCATTCCACCAACCCTGTATGCATCTGCCATCCAGGTGTGCTCCCCAAGCATAATCCAATGCATCTGTAGTCAGAACTTGAGTGGCAGGAGGTGTCCAAAAGGGCATGCCCTTGTTTTGTAGACAGGCTGTTGCCCATCATAGAAACTCTGTCTGCAGAGATAGAAGCAGAGGGATCATCATATCCAGGTCTTGTATGTGTTGACACCAAATGCTGTTGAGGTACCATTGCAATTTCCTCATATGCAGTCTTGCATATGGAATCATGAGAATACAAGATGCCATGAATCCCAGAGTTTGCAGGGAGCTGGGACAGGCTTGCCAAGTCCTTGAAGTAAACTGAAAGAGTTGTCTACTTCTCCTGGGTGAGATACATCTGGGCGGCTGTGTTCAGACTCACTCCCAGGAATGTTATTTCCTTGGATGGTACCATTTTCAACTTTTCCTCGTTGAGAGTGTAACCCAGGGAAGAGAAGAGAGTCTTTACAAATTCCAGATCCTTTAATAGCTGCTCCTGAGAACTTGATTGAATCAGACAGTCGTCCAAGTATGGGTAAATCTGAATTTTCTTCTGCCTGCAAAAAGCACTGACTGGGGCCAGGCACTTTGTGAAGATTCTGGGAATAGTAGATAAGCCAAAGGGCAGTGCAGAGAATTGATAATGTTGTTTGCCCACTCTGAAACGAAGATACCGCCTGCAACTTTCCCTGATAGGGATGTGCAGATCAGCCTCTTTGAGATCCAAGGTTACCAGCCAGGAATCCTTTTCTAGCACTGGTAGCAACTGATGCAGAGTGAGCATTTTGAACTTTGGAATCACTAGAAAAAGAGTTCAGAATGGAAAGATCTAGGACAGGACGCCAGGTGCCTTCTTTTTCTGGAACTAGAAAAAACCTGGAATAAAAGTCCTGGCCTAACTGCTGAACAAGGACTGGTTCTATTGCTCCCAGATGAAACAAAGACAAAATTTGCTTTTCTACTTCTGCCTTTTTTTTTGGAGGAGCGTCTGGGAATTCTTTGGGAGCTGGAACTTGGGAGGGTGGCTTAATGGCTAAGGTGTTTGCCTTACAAGGTGCAGGATTTGAGTCTCACAAGTGATAATTGGCTAGGCTTAAAATGGCTCGCAACGGTAGTTAGCTTAGTACTAAACTATGAACCTATGAACTATGAACTATAGAAGTGCGGAAAGAAAACTTGTGCCCCAGAGACACCGCTCTGAGCACCCATTTGTCGTTTGTGATAGAGGCCCAGGCACCTGAAAAAAGGGCCAACCTTCCTCCTAAAGGACTCCCCAGGTAAGCAAGAACAGGCAGAAGTTGAAAAAGGTCATTGAGAGTGCTTAGATTGAGATGCAGGCTTGCAGCTTCCCGCCTTAGAAGTGGAAGCCTGCCACCACCTAGACCTTTGAGGGGTAGCTGTCTGCCCCCTAGAAGATTTGTTACCCCTAGTCCTGGAACAGTTCTGTCTGCAGGTATCAGGAAAGGTCCAACTCTTGGAAGGGTAATTCCTGCTAAAGCGAGGGGGTTGAACTTGCAGAAAATCTTTAACAGTTTGCATGGACTTGGCCTTATCCTCCATCTTCTTAAGCACCTCCTCAGCTTTGCTGCCAAAAAGATTATCTTTATGCAAAGGTACATCCAAAAACTTAGCCTTGATAGGTTCTGGAAGAGGCTGTTCTCTGAGCCAAGCGTGCTTTCTAATAACAGATCCAGTGGCCGTTGCCCTACTGGAGGCCTCAAGGATGTCAAAACCACAAGGCAAAGAATGATTATTGACCAAACTGGCTGAATTCAACAAATCCTGCATGTCTTTACTCTCTGCCAAGAGAGGTACATTTGCAATCTTAGACTTAACAGCCTCCAAGGTGTGCTTGTTGGTATTTCCACATATGAAAAAGACAATTGGTAGCCCTAATGGCTAGGGTGGCAGAGGTATAAACTTTCTTGCCTCATCTAAGTTCCTAAATTCTCTGTCCAAATGAACAGGACTCCTGGTTAACAGTGGCCTTAACCCCTTTAGGGCCCTGAGAAATAACCTCTGGATCAGTCAATGGGTTCCTGAAAAGAAATAAATGAGAATCGGGAACTCTGTAGTACCCGTCAGGTTTCCTGGGAGCAGGGGGAACAGAATTTGGAGACAAGGAATTTTCCAGAAAAACATCAACAACTTCCAACACAGGGGGAATAGCAAGAGGATTATGCTGAGGCAAATCAAGAAACTCCCTAATCTGTTTCTTAGATTGTGGATAATCCTGGCTTTCCCATTTAAAATGTTCCCTGAGGGTATTTAAAGCGTCACCAAAAGAGAAATCCTCTGGAGGAGAACCCAAAGGAATGGACTCCTCTGCATCTGAATCCTCACAGGGAGAAAAAGCCTGAGAAAATTCCTCTTCATCAGCAGAAATCCTGGAAGAAACAAATCCCGAACAGGACAAAACTTCAGGAGAAACCTCCCTACTCATTTTAGGAGGGTGAGGCTGAGAACCCCTGATAAGAGTTAACAAATCATTAGCCATTTTAACCATCTGGGATTGAGGTGAACTAGAAGGAACTGGAGCCTGCCTTTTGACAGGCTTATGGAAGAAAGGCTTACCTGCAAGCCTGAAGGACTCGGGAGGCCTGGCAACCACCAAAAAAGCAGCAGGAGTAGAAGAAAAA
Organism: Protopterus annectens; assembly: GCF_019279795.1. Taxonomy (NCBI): domain Eukaryota; kingdom Metazoa; phylum Chordata; order Ceratodontiformes; family Protopteridae; genus Protopterus; species Protopterus annectens. Next base: position 1,372,684,495 of record NC_056737.1, read on the forward strand.
GGTTTGTTGTCAGATTGCAAACAGGAGTCCTTGGACCCCGGAAGTCAGCTTAGCGGTATCAGCTCCAGCAGAAGAGGCGACAGGCCAGAAGACAAACCGGAGGCCGAAGGCCTAAGGGACTCTGACTCAACCAAGGCCTGTGGTTGTACATCTGCGGACTGCAGGGACTGCAAAAGCATCTCACTGGCTCCCGCCTGACTGACTACCAACTTAGCCTCATCCAAGGACTTCGATTTCTGAGGCCTGTCACGGTCCTTGACCCAAGACCGGCGGACGCCACACCCACAAACTTAGGCCAAAAGTACAGTTTTGTACCTACCATAAATGTAGATGTTCGAGTGTACACCCTGCTGCAGTCATCACACTTGGGTTATCTTGTCGTCAGACGGTCCCGCAGTCGGCCTGAATTCCAAAGTCTTAGTCCGGCATTGGTTGCTGTCGCTTCTTCCCGGACGTCAGTGCGCCAGGAGTATATATGATGCATCCGATGCCATTTTCTTCAGTTTTTCTTGCCCCAGATGTCAGGTGCCCCCAAAAAGATGGTCAGTAATTAGTACCAATCTAAAAAATTTAGCACAAACACAACATCCCTCCAGCTGTAAGCAAATACATCAGAAAAGTATTGTAAAGATGTAGTTAGTTAGGTCAGAGGGGATGGAGGGAGGGTAACCTGGACTGCAGCAGGGTGTACATTCGAACATCTACATTTATGGTAGGTACAAAACTATACTATGTTCATCGTGTTACCCTGCTGCAGTCATCGCACTTGGGTAGAATCCCAAAGCTAAGGATGGGAGGAGGAGTCAGAGAGGGTTAGAGGAGGCTAGAAGGCCCTGCAGAACTGCAGTGGCGAAGCCAGCTCTAGTCTTAAAGTGGTAAGTGGTAGTGTTTGGTGAATGTATGTACTGAACTCAAAGTTGCAGCTTCCAAAATATCCTTGCTTGGCACCCCCCTGAGGAAGGCTGTAGATGTAGCTGCTGCCCTAGTAGAGTGGGGCCTTATGGTAGCAGGAACTGGTCTTCCATGATGGGTATAGCAAAAATGAATGCAATGTCCTATCCATTTGGAAATGGTCCGTTTGATATAGCCTTCCCTTGTGAAGCTGCAGCATAGGATACAAAGAGCTGGGCAGATTTTCTGAAAACCTTAGTTTTATCCAAGTAGTACCGAAGTTGCCTGTGAATGTCCAAGGAATGCAGGAGTCTCTCTCCTTTGTTCTGTGGATTTGGAAAGAAGGTGGGTAAGTGGATGGTTTGATTTAAAGCCACACTGGATACCACCTTAGGCATGAAGGAAGGATTAGTTCATAGAGACACTCTGTCTTAATGGAAAATGAGGAAAGGTTCCACTGCCATTAGTGCCTGAAGCTCTGAGACTCTTCTGGCTGAAGTTATTGCTAGCAGCAGGGCAGTCTTCCATGATATAAACTTTAGATCAGCAGAGAAAGCTGGTTCAAAAGGAGGTAGCGTAAGTTTTTCCAGAACAAAGTTGAGGTCTCAGGTTGGTGTAGGTGCTCTCCTGGGGGGTCTAATGTTTTTTGCCCCTCTGAGGAACTGCCTTAGAAGTGGATGTGAAAATAAGGGTGGATCTGTGTTGTAATGGGCTGAAATAGCTGAGGCGTGGATTTTACTAGATGAAAAAGAAAGTCCTTTATGCAACATCTCAGTTAAATACTGTAGAATCTGAGGCATGTGAGGCTGTAGGATATTTTGGCCTTTAGCTTGGCTCCAGGCGCAAAACCTTTTCCATTTGTCCAAGTAGGCCTTCCTGGTGCTGGGCCTCCTAGCTTCTAGAAGAACATCCATAACTGCTTGTGGAAGAGGAGCTGGCTGGTTGCTTAGGTGATTTGCCATGCAGCCAAATTTAAGGTTTTGAGCCGGCTGTGTAGAATCTGATTGTCTTGCTGTGTGAGCAAATGAGCAATTTGTGGTAAAATTCAAGGTGGGCCCAGGGCCATATTCCTTAATAGTGGGTACCAGTGCTGGCGTGGCCAGTCTGGGGCTATGAGTATCATTCGTGGTCTCTCCTTTCTGACTTTCAGAAGCACCTTTGAGAGAAGGGGCAATGGAGGGAAGGCATATACTGTCAGGTTTTTCCAACTGAAAGAGAGTGCGTCCACTTTCCAAGCTTGATGGTGAAATGTCCTTGTACAAAATTTTGTTAGCTGATAGATCTGTTTGCCAGCCCCCAAAACTATGTCTGGGTGAGAGGCCCTGTCTGGGTGAGATTGGGATCCCCTAATTAAGGAGATTAAATCCTCTGCCAGAGTAAGCATTTGTGAACTAGAAGTGGGCCTGTGTGAGGGGGGCTTAACAGGCACTGATTTAACAGTTTTGGCTGCTTTAGCCCTGGCAAAGGCCTTTATAGACATGGCTGCAGGAGGCCTAGCAGCACCACGTGCTGGGGTAGAGACATCCAAAGGGATGGTGTCTGATAATTCACTAGGAACCACAGTAGTAGGCAAAACTTCAGAGGCCGATTCGACTAAGGTAGCAGGAGCCTCAGTAGTAGTCATGGATTCGGCTGAAGACTGACCCGTTTTCTCAGTTTCGACCGAAACCGAGACACTCACGGCTTGCTTAACCGTGGTTTCGGCTGAAACCGCGGACAGCGAGTGTCGGTCTTTTTCTTTGCGTTTTTTAACAATTTGGGTAGTCGGAGGATCCGACGGCATAATGTACGCAAAATCTGAGCCGAAAAACTGTTCGGCAAACTCCGACCGACGCCTAAGCGTTCGTCGGTTGAAGGAAGCACAGGCTAAACAGGCTGCTACATTGTGGTCTGGGCCTAAACAAGGTAGGCAGTAAGAGTGGAAATCTTTATGAGGTATTTGTTTCCCACAAGTTAAACAGTTATTTACTTTTTCTGACATCGGCTGAGGCAAGAAAGAGTCCCCAACAGGGTACTTAGCTTTTCAGAAGTCTTCGAAGTAGTATTCGGTAGTTGTAATCTCTGGATCTGACCGACCGGCACTTGCGAACAGCTTCTGCTTCGGGCGCCATGCGGCAAGAAAGACTGAGGAAAATGGCGTCGGCTGATGCCTTTATACCCGAAGACCAGCAGAGATGACGTCGGGTGAAGTGCGACATCAGCCGAAGCCGGACCCAGATTTTGGAATCCGGCCGACCGAAGGGCTGCCTGACGACAGGACAACCCATTTGTTATGACTGCAGATGCATCCTTGAAGGACATCTATGTCTGGGTGGCCCCATTTTCGAGTTATCATTGCAAATACTTGTGGATCCAGTTTCCACTTGTGGGAATCCATGATGTTTCTGCTGAGGTAGTCTGCCAATGTGTTCTTTTTTCCTGGCAGGAATTGAGCTTGTAGCTGAACTTGGTAAGCCAGTGCTGTGTTCCACAAGGTCATTGCTTGCAAGCATAGAGGGTAGGAGTGTGTAACCCCTTGTTTGTTTATGTACCACATTACTGTGGTGTTGTCCGTCCTTATTGTAAGCTGTCCTGAACGTAAAAGGTTCTTGAAGGCTGTCAGAGCATTCTGTACAGCTAGCATCTCTTTTTGATTGATGTGCAGATTCCTTTGATCTGCAGTCCATATGCCTTGAACGCACTGTACTGCCATGTGTGCCCCCCAGGCATAGTCCGATGCATCTGTTGTCATAGTTTGCCTGGCTGGGGGCAAGGTGAAAGGCTGACCCTTGTTGAGGTGACATGCCTGTGACCACCATAGAAACTCTTGTTGAAGGCAGGGAATGAGAGATATCATTGTGTCCAAGCTGTGGCTGTGTTGAGACCATACGCTTTTTAGGTACCACTGTAATTTCCTCATATGCAGCTTTGCAAATGGTATTAGTAGTATGCAAGATGCCATGAAGCCCAAGGCCTGCAGAATTTTTCTTGCAGGGAGTTGGGTCTTTGTTGCCATTGTTTTGAAATATTGAGTCAGTTGTAGTCGTCTTGCATCAGATAAGCCTTCTGGGCCGTTGTATTCAAGCTGGCACCCAGGAATGTCATATTTTGTGAGGGTACTAGTTTTGATTTCTTTTCGTTTACTGTGCACCCTAGGCAACTTAGAAGATGTTTTACAAAAGCCAGATGTTGTAAGAGGATGTCCTTGCTTTCTGCTTGGATGAGGCAGTCGTCCAGGTATGGCTATATTTGAATTCCTCTTTGTCTGCAGTATGCAATTACTGGTGCCAGGCATTTTGTGAAAACTCTGGGCGCAGTGGATAAGCCAAAGGGCAGTGCAGAGAATTGGTAATGGGTTGAACCTGCAATGAAACGGAGGTATTTTCTGCAATTTTGTCTGATAGGGACATGCAGGTATGCCTCCTTGAGGTCCAATGTTACTAGCCATGCTTTCTTGCCCAACATGGGAAGAAGCTGCTGTAGTGTTAGCATCTTGAATTTGGGTACTTGTAAGAAGGTGTTTAGAATTGAAAGGTCCAGAATTGGTCTCCAGGCATTGTCCTTTCTGGGGACTAGAAAGAGTCTTGAGTAAAATCCTTGGCCTTGCTCCCAGGTAGGTACCAGCTGAATGGCTCTCATGTCCATGAGAGCTGTAATTTGTTTTTGTGCCTCTGCCCATTGATTTTGTGGCAGGTTTGGCATTCCTCTTTGTCCTTTGTGACAATGTGGAAGTTGTCTGACAAAAGTGCTAATTTTCCTCCCAAGGGAGCTGCCAAGAGAGTCTTGCTTGGCCATATGAGGTTTAAGTCATTGAGTTTGCCTTCTAGTAGTTTGGGGCCTGTCTTCTCTTCCCTTCTGTGTTGCAGTGCCCCATTGTCTAGGTTTGTAGTGGGTTTGTGGTTGTCCTCTGCCTCTTGGGTGTCTGTATTTACCCCCCCTCTGTGGTCCGTCAGTAGCTGGAAAGGACCAATTTTTTGTTGGCCAATTTCTGCTGAAGCAAGGGGGCTGAACCTGTAGAAAATCTTTGACCGTCTGCACAGATTTTGCCTTATCCTCCATTTTCTTTGAGACTTCTTCTGCTTTAACTCCAAATAGGACATCCTGCTGTAAGGGAGCATCTAGAAGCTTTGCTTTAACATGATCAGGCAGAGTTTGTTCCTTTAACCAAGCATGCCTACGTATAACAGACCCAGTAACAGCTGCTCTACAGGAAGCTTCCAAGGAATCAAATCCACATTGTAAAGTATGTTTGCCCATCTGTTCAGTTGCATGCAACAGATCCTGCATTTCTTTCAATTCAGGCTGAGGGAGTGTGCTCATTTTTTTGTCTTATTTGAGACATTAGAAATTGCTGGTATTTTAGCATGTGAAATTGACAATTTAGTGCTCTCATAGCTAGAGTGGCCAAGGTTTAAACCTTTTTCCCCCACCTGTCTAGTGCTCTGGAGTCCCTTTCAGAGGGTACAGGATTTTTTGCCATAGAAGCCTTAGCCCCTTTGGGACCCTGGGAGATGGTCTCTGGATCAGCAACAGGGATTTTATAAAGGAATTTGTGGGAGTCAGGCACTCTATAATATCTGTCTGGTTTGGCTGGGGCAGGAGGCAGAGAATCTGGATTTAAATTAGATTCTAAGTAAACATCATCCACAATGTTTAAAACTGGGGGGATAGCAAGAGGTCTGTGCTGGGGGAGTAAAAGAAACTCTCAGAGCCTTTTCTTTGAGTCAGAGTAGTCCTGACCTTCCCAGTGAAAATGTTCCCTCATAGTGTGTAATGTTTCCCCAAAGGAGTAGTCTTCAGGGGGAGAAGCTGAGAGAACGGAATCCTCAGCATCAGAATCTTCATAAGGGGGAAAGGAGTAATCTTGTTCCTCAGAGGAGCCTGATGAAACAGACACTTGATCAGAGGAAGCATAATCTTCCTCTTGTCTAGGCCTTTTGTCGGGGGGAGGGGGTTGGGAACCCCTGATTAAAGAGATCAAATCTTCAGCCATTTTAAGCATCTGTTTCTTAGGCATGGGGCCTTGAACTGGAGACTGAAGTGCAGTCTTTTTTGGTTTAATAGGAGTCTTAAGCTTAGGATACGTTTTTATAGTGAGCATCGTCGGTCTGAAGACACCTTCAGAAACCGAAGGTGTTTCTGCAGAACCGACATCTCTTTCTGCAATGTCGTCGGTAGGGCCTAAAGTAAATGGCTGCATCGGCCTAGCACTCTCCGCCAAGGGATCCGAAGCGGTCTCGGGTTCCAATTCTGCGGTAGCCAGAAGTTGCGTAGGAGCCTCACTGAAAACCGGTGAACCGGATACCTAGGCCTCGGAGTCTGGCTTGGGTCTAGGCTGCCTGTCCTTATCCTTGCGTGTTTTGTGCACGCCGGTAGTCGGTTGCTCCGACGGCATTGTGCACTTAAATTTTTTACCGAAGTAGTGATGTGCGAAATCAAAGGGTCTTTTTATAGTACGCTTATTGAACCTAGCACAAAAGCGCATCATGGTCTGGGCCTAGGCAAGGTATACAATAAGAATGAAAACCCTTATGAGGTATTTGCTTCCCACAAGAAATACAATTGTTAACTTTTTCTGACATCTGTCTGAGGCAAGAAAAGTTTCCCCAACGGGGTACTTAGTTTTATTGAAGACTTCGGATCTGAAATTCGACTTCAAAAATCTCAGGAGTCGGCCGACCGGCACTTGCGAACTGCTTCTGCTTTCAGCACCGCACGGAAGAAAGACTGAAGAAAATGGCATCGGATGCATCATATATACCCCTGGTGCACTGACGTCAGGGAAGAGGCGACAGCAACCAACGCCGGACCAAGACTTTGGAATTCAGGCCGACTGCGGGACCGCCTGATGACAAGATAACCCAAGTGTGATGACTGCAGCAGGGTAACACGATGAACACCTCCGAAATGCTAAGCCAAAATCTTAGCCAGACGATGGATAGTATAAGAATTAAAGGAGGCACAAAGATTACAACTGGGAACATTGTGATAAAGGCTTAAACAGATAATGCAATAAAAATGAAAATCTCTATGGGGAATCTGCTTTCCACAGGTAAGGCAATTATTAACTTTTTCTGACATTCGTCATGGCAAGAAAAGAGGAGCCCCAACAGGGTTCTTAGCTGTAGAAAACTTCAACACTTCGTAGTCAAAATTCAACAAAGGTAAACTGCCGACCAGCACCCGTGCATGAAAAGCTTCTGCTTCAGGCTCCGCGGCAAGGAAGACCGAGGAAGTGATGTCGGCTGCCTCCTTTTGTATTGGACGCACTGACATCCTTTACAACATTCGGCAACCGACGTAATTTTTCCTTACCTTTGGTATTCTAGCCCACTAAGGGCTACCGGGAGGTGGACTGTTAGGACTGCAACACTGAAACACGAACATCTCAATGCTCTAATCGCGAGAGTTGCAGAAACGTATACTTTTTTACCCCATCTTGTCTAAAGCTCGGGAATCCCTGTCTGAGGGGGTGGGATTCTTAGCTGTAGTTGCTTTTATTACTTTAGGTCCTTGGGAGATGACCTCTGGATCACGAGTAGGATTTTTGAAGAGAAATTTGTGAGTCAGGGACTCTGTAGTACCCATCCGGTTTCCTTGGAGCAGGGGTAAAGTATCAGGAGTTAGGCTGGATTTCATAAAGACATCATCCACAACAGGAGGTATTAGCTAGGGTCTGTGCTGTGGTAATTCTAAAATTCCCTGAGTCTCTTTTTGGACTGAGGATAATCTTGGCATTCCCATTAGAAATGCTCTCTCAAAGTATGTAAGGTTTCACCAAAAGAAAAGTCCTCTGGAGGGGAGGCAGAAGGAATGGATTCCTCTGCATCTGAATTCTCATAGGCAGATAAAGCCCTGTCTTCATATTCAAAAACCTCAGAGTCATCGGACTCCTGGTCAGAAAGCTGCTGGGGACAAGTCTCATTCTTTTAACAGGGGAAGGCTGGCTTCCCCTAATCAGTATGATCAGGTCTTCTGCCATTTTAAGCATCTGAGATTGTGGCAAGGAAGCGGTCATTTGAATTTCGGTCATTTTTTTTAGGAGTAGCTCATACTCTTGGCCTTAGAAACTCGGTAGTTTTAGAAAGAACTGAAGACGCAAAAAAAATAGCCTGTTTAAGTCGAATATCGGTAGTGCAAAGAACTTCCTCAGAAGCTGTTCCCTGCACAGTGGCTCCGGACCCATCCAAGGTAGAGACATCCACAGGTTCCGTAGTCAAAGAAGAGTCTCGTGGAATACCTGACTCCGAGCGGGTCTCTGTACCAGCCTGGGAATCCATCGAAGTGGGCATCAGGTGCTCCGAAAGCGCCTGAGTACTGGCGAACTGGCGACTAGCTTAACAAAACATCATTGGCAGTTTTGGACCTGTGCGGTCTGTCTCCATCTTTATCCTTACGTTTTTTCAGAAGATCGGTAGTCGGATGGCTTACCGAAGCCATTTCGGAACACTGAGATCGAGAACGAAAGTATTTAGCTACAATAAGGGCCCGATGACGAATAGTTCGGGTGTTGAACAAAGCACAAAACCGACAGCAAGGTACGTCATGTTCTGGGCCTAAACAGGTGATGCAGTAAGAATGGAAATCTCGGTGTGGTATTTGCTATCCACAGGCGAGACAATTGTTAAATTTTTCTGACACTGGTTAGAGCAAGAAAAAAGGATCCACAATGGGGTACTTTGCTTTTGAAGACTTCAGGATGATTCAATATAGGAACAAAAACTCAGGTAGCGGCCGACCGGCACTCTTGCGAACCGCTTCTGCTTCGGGCTCCTCGGCAAGAAAGACTGATGTAATGGTGTTGGCTGCCTGTTTTTATACCTTTGACATCCTGCCATCAGTCTTAAAGCGACAGCAACCGATGCAGAAATACTAAGCCTCTGGTATTTGGGCCAACTGAGGGCTACCCCTGGCAGGATAACCCAAGTGTGATGACTCCAACAATGAAACACTAAGAACATCAGTGATGTATCTACTGAACCTTACTTAATATCCAGCAAACATGGGTCATATGGATGAATTACTACAGATTCATTAAGTATTTTAAAGGATTTCTGAGGAAAGATAAAAATGAAGTGTTTTGTATGACTAAGTGACCAACAGAAACCATGTGATGAGCTTTACCACAACAGTCTTTGGAATAAACCGATACTGTTAGGAGTGGAATGATTATTTACAAATTACTTGTTTAGAATTTGTAAAGGAATGTCAAGGAGATTATTTGCACACTGGCCCTTACTGTTTGAGGTTCTTCAAGGGTTGTCTTTAAGGCCACTGGAACAGACCAGCTACTGGCATCAGTGAGTCATGTGCACATTTGAGTGGGGAACATATCACAGGGGACAGCAATATGCCAAAAGATGCATCACAAGCAGATGAATTATTAAGATGACATCAAGCTAAAAGTCTGTGAAAGCTCTAAAGGAAAGGTACAGCTGAATCTAAATCTAAACTAAGATGTACTATTTACAGGAAAAAAATGTAAAAAAATAAACAAATACGATTTTCTATGTAGTCTAGAAGGATTTTAGACAGAAAACTTAAGAGATCAAGATTGTGGATATGTGGCCTGTTAAACAATATAAACAAGTTATGGGCAAGACAGGGGAAAGTTTTAATAAAATATTTAATTCTCATAAAGCCATGCTAGGAGTTTAATAACAGCACCTATTCTTCGAATTCTCTAGATTATGTACTATGCCATATGCAAATCACTTCAGCTAACGCATTATACACATTAATCCACTACAAAGTTAAAAAAAATATTCCTTTATATAGAAGGTAGCACGAATGATGTTATACTAATCATTCTGAACTACAGATCAAGTATTCTTGGTTTATGACATCAAAATCAAACTTTCTGTACATTCAGCAGACATCTGTAATAAATTAAGCATTTCAGTCCTTGTACTAACTGTTTAGCAGTCCATATATCCATCTATTTTGGTCAATGGTCTACCATATCTAGAGAATGGGTCTATATCACGTCATCGGCCCCAAACTACCGAACCTCACCTCTGCAAACGCTCACATCGAAAAAAGATTTCACCAGGGAAAGAAAGCACTTGGCCAACACCACAACGGAACACACACCACAGTTATGTCAACCCCACTTAAGTCCCCCATAACTATATAAACTAACCCACAGATTGCGCTACAGTGGGGAAAAGGGCAAAGCCGTGCTGTTGGCCAACTGCTTCCTTTCCTAAATCTTTCACGGATGTGAAGTTCAGTGGTTTGGGGTCGATGAAGTCAGGTTTGGTAAAGTGAATCTTCGACTAACTAATATACACCCCTAGAGAATTCAACCAACTGTTTACAGTGGAAATCTGGTCTTTTTTGGGACACTGCCCTCTGAACAGCAGCCTCACTGAGACACAACGTTAGGACTCTGTGCAGCTCTTAAACACAAGTGTCAGTCTACTTTCATGCAACAGGTCTGGCTGCGACTCTCGTCCTCTTTTCCTGGAACCTTCACTTCAATGCATTTGTCTTTCACAAATGTCTGCAATTCCTTCTATCTGGCTTAACATCTTTCTCACGAACTACAAAAGATGGATGTTTGGCAGCTTTACCAAAAACTTCAGCTTCAAACGGAGGACTTTCATAAGACTTCTGTATTCTTATTCTACTGCCAAACTGAAAATGTGGTAAACATTTGAAGTTCCTAGCACAATAATCAGTCTTTGCTCACTTCTTTCCAGCATTTCATTTGTTGAGTTCATGCCGTCAGCAACACATAGTGGGCAAACTGCTTTTTTGATTTTCTGCACATTAACAACTGAGCTAATGAAAGTTCAGATACCTACAATGGCAAATGTCTTTTCCACAGCTGCAAGATGACAATCCTCTCAGCTTTACGACAGCTGTTTCTCATGAGATTCTTCAATGTCCGTATAGTTCTCTATAGCTGTCCACTGGACTGAGGGCAGTCCAGAGTAGGTGTTCTATATGCTTGAATTTCCAGTTGTGCAAAGATATTCTTAATTCAGGAGTCTTGTAATGTAGACTACTGTCAGATATAACAAAATTCATCAGGTATCCCTTATTTCCATAATACTGACTAATGGAATAATTACACCTGAACCTGTCATATACATCTGTAAAATTATTTTGTTTCTGTCATAACTGTCTACTATCAGACATTCCCCCGAAGCCCTTCCACAATTCTCCACTCAAAACTCTCCTTTCTATCACCTGCCTAGCTTACTTTCACAGAGTGGGTCCCTGCAAGAACAGATAAGCTTTTAACCCAAGAGGAACTGAGCAGAGAGGAGATCAAAGTGTCCCAGTAAGGCATCATCCTGATTGTTGCAGAGGCTTTTTCATATGCCCTACCCAGTGTCTTGTCCACCATTACCTAAAATACCTAATATACACATACAATAATGGACTACAATTCCTTGGACTCCACTGAGACCAGCTAGTCCTTAGATGAAAGCTTCACCGTTCCCTGCTAGGGTAGTCGAGATGTCAAAATGCCACTCAATTCTCACCCCCCTGGCTGATTCAAGAACTGGCTTTGTTGATCAAAGCCAAAGTTGCGTGGTTTACAGTCAGAGCCCCCTTTCTTACTGCACTGCAGAGCAAGCTACACTTGCACCTATGGGTAAGATTAATCATTCATAAAATGAGATGCACAGCTTCTTTGAGCTTCAGCAAATCAGAGCCAATTCTGGTCGAAAAATGGTACACAACTAGCATCTCTTCTTTAAGACTGTTATGGTTTGTACTGAACACGGTACAACTTTGCAGCACTTTCCATGAGTTAGTATTCCTGCCAAAACATTACATTTCTTGCTCTTTCCTCACATTTGACTGTGCCTAGATACAACTTGCGTACCCTGTTAAACACCATTTTTCTGGGTTATTTGGGAATTATTCTGTCAGCTCTGAACATTAAACCATGGACATAACTAATTTCTTCCTTGAAAGAAAAATAAAACTAAACTTTTCGTATGGATGACTTTTGCTCTAGTCATCCTTTCATGTAACATCCTTCAGTAAATCAATTTCTAGTTAAAGCTCAGTCCACAAACAAAATTCTTTAACTTCTGCCATTGGTAACTGTGGTATTGCAAAATTATTTCTGGTTGTTCTAAAAACCGTACATAACTCCATGTCAAATACTCTACACAACATATCTGCTGTTTATTTCCATCCATGGTTTGTATTTCTACTTCAGACTGTACAACTATAGATTAGCAAACATCTGCAATCTCAGAGGTGCCTTCCTCAAAGACGTTCTGAACATGTCTTGCAAGGGTTTGTGGGCTGTTTCCATTTGAAGTTCTTTACCTTATACAGATTTATGGAATTTACCATATCTACACTCTACTTCTAATAGTCTGTTCTACAAGAACAATTTTATTTTAGGAGTGTGTAAATGTTCTTGATTTACAAACAAATATATCCTCTTGCAAGACTGCAGCTCTTAAACAATTCTGAGAGGCAGGCATATTAGATAAAACTTTGCAAGGTACTGGCATCATTCACAGAAACCTGTGTAATGCTTGCTTGTCTTCTGACCTTTGCATTTCCAAACTCTTGTATATTTTGAATAGGGTTTGGATCCAACTAATATTAGAATACAAATAGTTTATTTTATTTATTTATTTAGTGAATTTATTTAGTGATTGACATTTGATTACCGGGGAAAGTCCAACTGAAAGAATCCCCATTTTCAGCAGAGGACAGGTAAGAAAAAGCTCCAAATTACAAAACATTTTAACAATAATTTTAAAATATTCAAAAATAAAAACATCTGCAGTTTAAATAATTATAATAAATTAGTTGTTGTGTATTTTGGCTTTTCACGGTTAGGGGACGCCACTGAGGAACTCCGGTCCGCTAATGATTGTCAGTTGATTTTTTTACGTGCCGAGTTGCCAGCCCTAATGCACAACCTTCAATGAAGGTATAACCATTCACACACGTCTCCACGCAGAAGACACTCTAGCTGAGAATCGAACCGGACAGCACCTTACTGTGAGGCGACAACGCTATCGCAGCACCACCACTGCGGATAATTATAATAAATTAGTAATAAAATAAAAATATTGGTTAAGAATCTATACAAGTCATATGACAATCACTTAATATTTAAAGAAATTTTAGATGATTTGTACAGAAAGTAAAGGTTAAGTTAGTCTAATACAAACAGTAGTGGCAATATGAAGTGAGGTAAATTTAGACAGTCAGGAAGAGAATTTGATAGAAGTAATGAATTAAGTGAAGAAAGGACAGTAAAACAAGTATAAAGAATGAAAAGGTACTTGTTCACATATAGGGATAGAGTTTACCTTGGTTTTGAGCAAGACTAGAGCCAGAGTTTAGCTAGGAAGCCTTTGAGAGTGGTTTTGAAAGATAGGAGGGAAGGTACAGACCTGATGGATACAGGTAAGGAGTTTTCAGGCCTTAGCAACCTTCTATGAGCAGATTTGACAGATCTGCAAGACAGGAGGTTTTGGTCACTGTATCACAATGACTGACTAGGAACATCGTTGTGTAGAATGGTTTTTAGTCCTGGACAGGCAGATGGATGCCAGATAATTTTACAGGTGGCAAGACGTTGTGTATGTGTTAGTTGATGAGGCAGTTCTAACAAATTTAGGCTTTAGTGTTATGCAGTGGTGAGCTCAAAAGGGATATTTGCTGCAAATGTATCAACCTTGTTATAACATTGTTCAATTTTTGTGAAACCTTGTGGTTAAGTAAGCATGACAGCTTCCTAAAGAAGTGTGGGGATGAGATAAGTAGTGGCAAATGTAGTTTTAGTTGCGTTGGTGAGAAGGTTTTTGTCTCTCCAAAGCATTCCTATTTTTTGATGAGTTTTTCTTATTCAATTTTGTACATGCAGGTCAAATGTAAGCCACTATCCCACCTAATAATTTGCTATGAGAAGTGATTTTGATGGTTGTATTATCAAAAGAGAACTTTACATTTTGATTTTTTTCATGACAGAGGGATTTGGGGAAAATAGTAGCAGTTCGGTCTTTTTTGGGTTGTGCAGGAATTTTGAGTTATGAAGCCATGTTTCAGTGACTGAGTACATTTTTGGGGGTGCACCATGTTGTCAGATGTACAAATAAGAGTGGAATCATCTGCATACTTGTATTAGGGTGGCCTGTTGTGTGGCTGTATAGAAGGTTATGGTGAAAATGTTAAAGTGAAGGGGACCAAAGATAAAACCTTATGGTACACTGGTGGAGACTGCGAATTAAGGACAGATTGTGGAGTGCCATTTTACTGGCCGATACCTATTGAACAAGTAGTTTTTGTACCACAGAAGGGCAGACTAAGAGACAGCTAGTGAGAACATTAGTAGAAGTTTGCTGTGAAACTGTATCGAAGGCTTTAGACAAGTCTAAAATAAGGAAGAGACTAGCTTGCATTTATCTCTAGCTTTATTGACAGTGTCTATACAAGTTAGAAGGGCAGTGCTAGTACTATGGGAAGGACAGAAGCCATGTTGTGTAGGGAATAGGAGTTCTTCCTGCAGAAGATAGTCTAGCAATTGTTTTTTATTACATTTTCAAGTATTCTGGCAAGGGGAAACATGACTGCCATATGTCTAATGTTATTAATGAATGAATTTCCTCTTTTGGGCAGGGGGGATAATGTGCAACTTTTTCCAGAGAGAATAAACATGGGATTCCTGGACTGACCTATTTATAAAGACTAAGACACGATAGGCAATGCTGTTGGCTGCTATTTTTAGGTACTTGCTTGGAAGGTCAGCAGCTGAAGAACAGCATGGTTCATGTTTAAGCAGTTTTATACAGGATGCGGGGCACAGGTGTGAAGGTGAAAGTGGATGTGGTGATATGTGCCAGTTGGGTAGGGTTGGGATTAGATGTTGAGGCATCCTTGGTTAGAGATGCTATACCATCTATAAATCAGGAGTTGAACTGTACTGCAGTTTTGAGTAGCGAGTTACTGGGAGAAGGGGTTTGGGTAGAATTTTTGGCCTGGATGCAAGATTTCTCTAACTGATGTCCAACATTTTTTTAGGGTTGTGTTTAGTATTATTCTGAAAGTTATTATACTACAGTTTTTTTGTCTTCATTTATTTGCTTTTTAGTACAATTTATTTTTTATTTTACATTTGTTGACCGGGCTAGTCTGGCTGGATAACAAGTCCATTTTCAGCAGAGGCCCGAGGAGAAAAGCTCCACTATCTACTAGTACATTTCATAAGAAATATATTTGCTCAAAAACAATACATTATTAAAACACTGTAAGAGAGATATTCAACAGTAATGTAACAGGTTTTGTAATAATAAAATAAGAAAGGTACTATTTTTCAATTTCAACAAATTTACAGAGAAAGTATAGTACTTATAGTTCTAATAGTGGTAGGATCAGAAACAGGAGTTGGAGTGGAGAGGAAAGGAATAGAGGAGTAAGAGAGTAATAAATAAGGTAACTTAGTCAGGTGTACTGCAGGAACAGAGCCAGTGGTTTTGGAAGTACAGTTTAATTTTCTGTTTGAAAAGAGGCAAAGATGTAGTCAGAGTTATGTCACTAGGAAGAAGATTCCAGTTTCTACCTACTGTATTAGTGAAAAGACAGTCACCGGCAGTCACAGTACAACTGTGAAACATTCTTAAGTTTTCAAGATGCTGAGGTGTTTTATAGTTTTGCCATTCTTTCCATGCTTTTTCTCTATCCTGCATTAGCATTCTACTCTTTTTGGAAAGCCAAATTGCATTATTTGTTTTTTGTTGGTTCCTTCTAGGAGGCGCAAAAGGCTATTTAGGATATTTAGAAAAGCTGCATTAAATTCATTTACAGCATCGTCTAAGGGGAGGATTTTTAGGAATTTCCATTTAATAGATGATAGTGTAGTAATGAACATTTCTGGGTTAAACTTGGAAAGGTTGTGTGTTTGTTTTATAAATATGCTGTTTAACTGGATGTGTGAGATGTCTGGTCATACAGACTAGAGATTATCACACAATGTCTGACATTGTGCCTGTGATGTTATATTTACTAGAGTCTGATACTAGGATCCAGTACGACAGAGAATGTGATGCCTTGCTATAATGTGTAAAGCTATTAATTAGTTGCATGAAACCATAAAAGTTCATGCAAGATGTAGAGGAGCTAAGAGTTAATGTTCAACCAGCTGACATTCACATCACCTAATAGTATTTTTTCTTATAGAAATGTCATGGATATCCAATGTAGGATACCTTCCAGTATAGCTGAACTGTCATCAGGAGTATGTTAAGGACAGTAATACATACTTGTTTATTTTGAGAAAAGCAATAAGAAACTCTGCTGAATTGAACTTTGATACTTGGTTAATGTAAGAGAAAATGTGGCAGGTGTTGGGAAACGTTAAAAACAATTCCACCACCTTTCTTCTTTACACGGAGGTACAACTTTGGAGTAGTTGATGCTGTGTTTAAGCCAAATTTCAGTTACAGTGAGAATGTCAGGTTCCCACCCTTTGGGCAGTCAGTTTAAAGCCAGTACAAAGTAACTGACAAAGAGCTATCAACTAAAACAGGTTTTCTATCATTTCCTGAGGCGAAATAACTGGCATATGCAGTATAGTCTATTGGTCAAGGAAAAAGGGGACAGTGGCCAACTCAGTAAGAGGTCCTTAAAGTGCACATATTATTTCACAGAGACTTTCAAGCACAAATCAGGAATGTATTCAACTGATTAATGTTAACAGACTGCAAGGTTCTTCATGATATATGTGCTTGTACAGTGCAATGACAAAATTCTCAGTAAGCTTGTATGAGTAGGGTCTTGTGGCAGAGATCCTGCAGTATTGAAAACAGATGGAGGAAGGACCACAGTAATTTAGAGCAAGAGAATACAGGGGAAGTAGAAAAGTAGTGTGATGGCAAGAAAGTTTATGAATGCAAGCTCAAATCAGTTTAGCAGGAGGTAAACTGAGGACCACAGTAATAGTGTATATACACAGCTTTGTTAATTGTGAAAGGACACCAGATACTCATGAACACTACCAAATGGCCACATGGAGTACTTACACATTTAGATATGGAAAATAATACCACACCTCCTAAATGAAGAAAACTGTGCCACAGACACATTCTCCACAAGCAAAACACAGGAATCAAGCAATGTAACAGAAACAGAGGTTTTACCACAAACAAGTCATCTGAGAAGAAAATCAGCTAAGCAATGAATACAATGTATCACTTGAAATCACCCACCTTGTACAAAGGTCTTCTAACATCAATTGGGCAGTTCTGGATAACCTCATCTACTACTTCTGAGATGGGTTGTGTGAAGTCTGGATTTGCAAACTAGGGGGGAGAAAATGTAACATAAAAAGAAGCATCCTGACTGTCAATAACAAAAACAGAATTAAAGCAAACATGTGAGATTGTTTTAATATGACAGAAAAATAAACCTATCAGAAAACACTGCAGAAAAGCAGAGAGAGAAGGCTGGATATGTTGCCATACATACCTTCTAAGCAGAGACTGTAGCATTAGCCATGGAATTAGCATCGGCAGTTTTACAGCCACATTATATCATATGCTTAACCTATCCTATAGTCAAGAAAGATAAGGAATTTTATCTTTCAAAGTAACATGAGCTGTTCCTTGAGCAAATTCCTCTATTTCTTGGTGGACATCCCCTGGTACTGCACTATATGCATTCCGTAGTTGAAGGTTGGTGCTCACAGATGTTTACATTTAGTTAACAAGCCTGTCCAAGATTCTGCTCTCCCCATCATGTGACAATGTATATAGAACTGCTCTATTCTGGACCCCTAGTAGAATCAATGGAAATGAAAATGATGGATGTTTTTTTTTTTTTTTTTTTTTTTTTAATACAAGTTCAGATGTTTCTCCTGAACACAGTAGGTAATGGAATCAGGTTCCTGTGATGTATTACTGAAAACACCCTCAACCTTCAACACTGACAAAATGGACAAGGACTTTGTCGTTTAGTACCCAGAAGCTTAATGTACATTTTCTTAGCCAGGAACGAGTCTAATTCTCCATTTCAAACATTCTTCCTAAAATGCTGAGGACTTCTCCAAAAGTGACACCCTCTGCTGTTCAGCCAGAAGACAGGGTGCATTTACCATCAATTATAACTCAAAGCGAGGGACAAATCTGTTCATTATATGCGAGATCCTAATAATTCCATGAAAATCTAAATATAGATGTTTATTAGAGAAGACACAAAGGCTTGAAATAATACAATGTGCAGGTGCACAAAACTGGAGTATTGCAAAGACTGACTTTTTTTTTTTTATTATAAAAGGAATCCCTATATCATCGCAAAGCTGAGATCTACTCACCTCACTAATGGGTCTTGGATTTTGAACCACACCTTGCCTTCTCACAGACAACAGCACAAAAATTTTAGAACATCTTAAGAAAAGACCAACTACAAAATGGCCCCACAAAGATGATTGGCAATTCAGCCTTGACCAGAGTTGTACACAAGGCTTGAAACATCTAGATGAATGCCTGTTTTAGATGCTTTCTTTAGATATCCATCCATCAACATCTGTCTGACGTGAAGACATTTCCTCAATACAGAACTCTAGCATGAAGTATTTTCTACAGTCAATCTAACAGACAGAAAAAACATTGCTAATGGAACCTATTCAGAAACTATAGCCATACTGTGCACCTTCTTACAAACATCTGTCTGAACTGCAAATGTGGAAGATGGAAGAAAAATTTTCCAGATAGGGAGGATCGCACATTCTCTTGGGCTAGAGAGAGCAAAAAACTTGGTGGGATGTCTGGCTATGTTAGTAAGACATCAATAGCTTGTTCCTATTTGGTGCCACTGCCCTCCTCTGAAAGTATTTATATTTTTCTACTCATTTTATGGTGACTGCCAAACCTCTGAACAAGGAAAAAAGACTAAGAAGCCTCCAGCTTTAACACAAGGTTCTTCCACCAAAAATACAAGTCAGCATTATCTGGGCTATGGCCAAAAAATTACTATGCTCTTCAAAAGCCCTATGGTTTCTGGCTCATCTTAGTAAAGACCTTTTATTTAAAGTTTTACAATGGTCAAATATAAGTATAATGATCCCATTTTTGTCCCCTTCTGATATTTTACCAGCTGCCCAGCTCTCCAATGCCCCATATCCCTGCAGGGTCTACCAGCCAATCTTCATACTCCCCCCTCATGCTTGCTCTGGTATTGCTGGAGCCAGTTGTGGATCCTAAGGGCAACCCCTGGACTCTGCCATCTCCACATCTGTCCAGGGGGGTTCTTTTTATGCCCTTTCAACTCCTTCCCACCCTCAGGCTGACCATATCTCCTCAGAATGATGTCTCCAGTCTCCACCAGGGATGTTCTCAAGAAATGTCCAAGTCACCGCCCTCCCCTGGGAGAGGTGCTCCCATCCTTCTCAAATGCGCAGTCACCCAAGCTACTAACTGAACCTAGGTCATCCTGGGTTGTAGTCAATTTAATCCCTCTACACCAACACTGGCATAATCATCATCTTGTTGACAAATGAGACACCAAAAATGGCAGTCTGTGGGGGGGTACCGTCTCCTGCAAAAAAATGCAGACTTACCACAACTGTAGATGTTAAGAGTATATTCACAGCTGCAGTAATAACTCTAGGGACTTCCTGACACACAAGGCCCAATATCCAGCCCCACCCTTCTTCCACCCGGCAAAAAGCCCTCCCATGTGGATAGCAGTGGTATAACACGAACATCAGTGTATGCCATCTTCAGATATTTTTAGCCATGACAGGTTGTAATAGTGGCAGTCTGTGACAGAGTACTTGTACCCTGATCATGATGACCCTCATGAAAAAAGTCCATCAAGACCCCCCCCCCAAGCTGCCTCTCCAGGTTCTAAGCCAACCTTAAAGGAGGACATCCTGTCACGGGAAGAAAGGCAAGAAGGTGAACAGAGTTCTGACCAAAAGATGACCACAGAGTTTGAGAAAAAGACAAAGGAGGGAGAAAACTGGTATGGTAACAGTGAATATACTTTTTGCAACTCTGTATTCCTAACACAATTGTACTATGTTCATTATATAATTCAATTTTGTAGTAATGACCCTTGTGGAGATTACAACAGCTTATAGACCACTGGGTGGCTGGCCCTTGGGAGGTTATTGTTATAGTAGCCCCTTCAGTATGGTTAACAACCCCATCCTGTCCCTTGATACAACAGCCACACTGTAATGCGTGGGGAAAATGTGGACATAAGTTTTGACGGAAAACCAAACACCCGCACCCAGGATGTACTGTTAATGTGCATTAACTCCCTTGAAGGCAGTGGTGGCTGCAGTAGCCTTAGCAGAATGAGCTCTGACAGGGTACACTTGCCATGAAAAGAATAAAAATCAGATGCAATGACCTACCCATCTGTACACATTTGGTTTGCAAACTAGATTCCCCTCTTTGTTCTTAGCAAAGATGAACAGCTGATCAGATTTTCTAATTTTACTTGTTATGCTTAAAAAAATCCTGGTTGCCTATGCACATCCAAAAATTGGAGGACCCTCACCCAGAGGTTCTATTCTGATGTTGAAAAATACAAAGAAGTGGAGCACCTGGGTCACTGACAGTTTTGTCATCAACTTGGCTATTAAGGCTGGATTAGTACATAGGGTGATCCGGAAGATGAAGAAAGGTTCTTTGCTTGACAACTTGCAACTTATTTTTTTCTAGCAAAGGTAACTGCCAAAAATAAAATAAAATCAAGTAAAATAAAAGCCTTAGAGGATAAAAATTTGAGGGATGTAGAAGCAGCTGCTTCAGGGGCAGACAAGATACATTTCTGCAAAATGTAACCAATGCCTCATTTCTCTCTCTTGTTGGAAGTCTCAAATGTAGGATTTTCTTGAGGAAATACTTAACTAGCAACACGGAGTAAAGGGGGGGATCCCACAGCATATTGAAATGGATGAAGTATGCACTCTGTGGCATAAAAAAAAAGAAGTTGTGTATTCACCATAACGTTCCATCTGAGTAGGTAACTTCATTTGTCAGCAACCTGTGGGTATTGGATCCGACCTGGATCTGAGCCGGCAGCTTTCCAAGCTAGAGATCCGAGCTCCAAGCTCCTCCCCCTTACCCATAATGCTCTGCCACCTCCTTCCAATCCCCAGATCACGTTTGCCCATCTATATAATCTCACCATGACAAAGCAACAACCTGGAGAATCCTAACCTAAGGATTAACAAATAACCTGGATAAACCATCCTAGTGATCAAGAAAACCAAAGAACCAGGTTAGGGGGAAGGAGGGAGGGTCGGTTGCTGACAAATGAAGTTACCTACTCAGATGGAACATTCTGGTGAGTACATAACTTCTTTATCTGAAGTAGGAAACTTCATTTGATCATCAACCTGTGGGACAGAGTCCCCAGCTACCAAAAACTTGGGAGGTCCTCAAGGAAGGATATTCCAGAGCGCTAAAGAGCCAAAAGCCGCCCTTTCTCTAGACACTAAATCCAATTTATAGTGAGAGATAAAGGTATGAGAGGATGCCCAAGTATCCTCAGAACAAATGTCATTCAAGGGAATTCTCAACCAGAGTGCAGCTGATGTATCCATAGAACGGGTAGAGTGAGCACGAACCCCAGTAGGTTCTGGCAGGCCAGATAGTTTATATATGAACAAAATCCAGCTTGAAATCCATCTGGCCAGAGTCACTTTCGACACAGGCTTACCCAAGAAGGGTTTAGCAAAAGAGACAAATAGCTGATCAGACTTGCGGAAGGCCGCTGTTCTGTGTAAATAAAACTGTAACTGCCTATGAACATCTAACAAATGAAGTTTGTACTCCCCTTTGTTTTGATAGTTAGGGAAGAAAACTGGGAGATTAATGGACTGATTGATGTTCGCCTCGGAGGCCACTTTAGGTAGGAAAGATGGGCTAGTCCTGAGAGAGACCCTGTCCTTATGGAAAACCAGATACGGGGCTCTAATACAGAGAGCTTGAAGCTCCGACACACTTTTAGTTGAGGTAATGGCTACCAAAAAGGCAGTTTTCCAGAACAAGAATTTCAAATCAACAGAGGCTGCAGGTTCAAAAGGAGGTCCAGTTAGAGCTTGAAGGACCAAGGAGGGATGGGGTTCCTAACAGGGGGTCTCAAGAGAATCGTACCTTTCAGAAAGGCCGTACAAATCTTGGTGGAAGCGAGGGGACTAAGACTACCTCCAATGTGAAAATGCGAGATGGCAGCCATTTGAACCTTTACAGTGGAAGAACTGGCCCCTTGCTGAAAAATATGCAATAGAAAATCGAGCACTGATGGGATGGGAGCAGTGAAAGTGTCCAATTTCCTATGAGATGCCCAAATAGAAAACAGCTTCCATTTACTATTGTAAACCTTCCTGGTAGACGGTTTATGCGCCGCTACCAGGATAGATCTAACTGCAGACAAGATACCGGGAGTCCTAGCAACTAATGGAACTGGATCAGCCACGCTGAGAGCTTGAGATCGACCAGGTTCGGGGGTTTCAATCCCGAAGGATGAGATATTAGATCCGGGATGGGATCCAAGATCCAGAGAGAAGCTATAAGATGCTACCACAGGCACGGGAACCAGGTTTGATGAGGCCAGAATGGGGCTATGAGGATAATCTTGTTCCCCAACCTACGAGCTTTCTGTAAGAATTTTATCATCAATGGAAGAAGAGGATAAGCATACAGAAGACCAGGTGGCCAAGCATGATCTAGAGCGTCTCTGGGGCTCTCCGCCAGAGGGGGAATTAGAGCGAAAAACTCGCTGCACTTCGTGTTGGAAGGCGACACAAAGAGATCCCAGCAAGGCTGACCCCACTTGCGGAAGATCTGTTTCACTACTAAGGGATTCAGAGACCACTAGTAAGGCGAGAGGATAGTTCGACTCAGTTTGTCCGCTAGGATGTTGGACCGACCCAGAATGTGCGTTGCTAACAGAAAACGGTTGGTGGATATCGCCCAATCCCAAACTCTCATGGCCTCTTGACAAAGAGGGTAAGACCTGGTTCCCCCCTGTTTGTTGATGTACCAGACCATCAATATGTTGTCTGACTGAATTGCAATAGTCCCTGCAGGGAGAAAGGCATGAAGGGCTTGCAATGCTAGAAGCACTGGTCTCATGTCCAGAATATTGATATGCAGAACGGTCCACGTACCTTGAACAGTTCTGCCCACATAATGCCCCCCCCCAAAGCGAAAAGCATCCGTGTCACCGTGGCTTGGGGTTGCTGCATAACAAACGGTCGCCCTTCCTAAAGCTCTCGGGAGTGGAGCCACCACAAGAGAGAATTTCTGCACACATTGCTGTGAGGAGTCGGCAAGTCCAACAGATGGTGAAGGATGGACCACTGAACCTGTAATGTCCACTGGAGAATCCTCATGTGCAAGCGGGCTAAGGGTGCGAGTTTGATGGCTGCTGCCATGGACCCTAGAGCTCTCAGGACTAACTCCACTGACAGGGCAGGTGACTGGAGAAGGGCTAAAACGTGCAAGGTCAAACTGCGAATTCTGATGTCAAGAAGGCCTTGGTCTGAAGCGTGTCTATCCTGGCCCTTATGAACTCCAAGACTTGAACTGGTTGGAGGGATGACTTCAAGTTTATGGTGATCCCCAAATGGGATGCTAGAAGTAGGAAACAATCCCTGGCTAAGCAGAGTAGATGCCTGGTGGGGGCGGTCAGCAGCCAGTCTAGGTAAGGAAAAACCTGTATTCCCTGAAGCCTCAGGTGGGCCTCTACAACTGCCATGACCTTGGTGAACACCCTGGGGGCTGTGATGAACTGGTAATGACTGGCCCCTAAGTGGAGAAACCTCCTGGAATGCCTGTCCATGAGAATGTGATAGTACGCATCCTTGAGGTCTATGGAGCACATCCAGTCCTTCTCCTGCAGCAGGGGCAGAATGGATTGAAGCGTGACCATCCGGAATTTTTCCTTGGCAATGAAGAGGTTCATTGTTGAAAGGTCGAGGATCGGCTTCAAGTCCCCCGTTTTCTTTGGCACCAAAAAGAACCTGGAGTAATTGCCTAACCCGGATTGTCCTGGGGGGACGTGCTGGATGGCTCTTTCTAGCAGCTTTTTTACCTCTAAAGCTGCAGCCTCCCTCTGACTGGGTGGTACATCGGGGAGGTGCCTCGACTGAGGAGGCAGATTTATGAAAGGGATAGAGTAACCTCTGGATATTATTCGAAGCACCCAGTGATCTGATGTTATGGACTCCCATTGGGCCAAGTGCTTCGAAAAATGCCCCCCCGACTGCCTCCACAGAGGAGCAGTCGGGCAACCCTTCAGGGCTGCTGCGTGGGTCGATCAGAAAAGGGTTCCCACGACCCAAAATTTTTTGCCCCCCCCCCTCTGCCTCTGGGCCAGCGTCCACCTTGTCCCCCTCTGCCTCTGAAGGACAAAGGGTCTGGAGCGTAACGGGACTGCTGAGACTTCTGGAACCACATCTTTTGTCCCCTCTGGTTCCTAGAAAAGGACCTTTGAGGAGTCGAGAAGCGGACTCCGACAGCAGACAGCGTCTTCCCATCTTTCTCGCTCTGAACCAATGTGTCGAAGACGGTCTTCCCAAACAGAGTAGAACCAAAGGGTGTGTTCCGCTAAGGACGCCTTGAAAGGTTCCACAAAGTCACAAAGCCAGAGCCAGGTGTGATGCCTTAAGGCGATACCAGACCCGCTGACTCTAGCGGCTCCTTCCGTGGCATGGGAAAGTAGCCGCATAGACGTGTTCGAAACAGATTTTTGAGTGGCCATGCGAGCCGAGAAAGTCCGTTTGTCCTCGGCCGACATGGGCTCAGGGGGAGACTCAGTATATTCTTTTACCAGATCCAGCTGAAGTCTAATAACATGGGCCAAGTAATTCAGCGCCCTTACAGAAAAGGTAGCTGAAGCAAACATCCGCTTCCCAATAAGATCCATATTCCGAGACTCCTTATCAGGGGTATGGACTGAGAAACTATTCTGAGCGAGTTCCCTCTTGGTGGCTGCCGCCACCACCATGGCATCTATCGGGGAACCCTTGCTCCAAGCCGTCCTATCCACGGGGGGGGGGGGGGGGCTGAAAATCCTGTCTGGCCTCCTGGAGATCGGCTCTACAGTGTCCGGCTCCTTCCACACCCTGGTAGTGATGAGGTCAACCAGGGGGTCAGCAGGAGGGGACACCCAAGAGGTAGACGGGCCTGCGAACGCCTCCAGAAACACTGACTCGTCCGAGGAAGGCTTTTGGGCTGACCACTCCCCTTTCAGGTGAAGCATTTCCATAATGTCCCCAAAGGAGACGTCATCGGGGGGGTGACCTGGGGGAACCTTCCCCTTCTTTCAAATCGGTGTCCTCCGTGAGGGACTCAGGGGAGTCCAAGTGCCTCCTCTTACACTTACGTTTGTGAGGGACCTCTTTGGTGGGACTGTCCGAGGAGGGCTAACTAACAGGGCCATGTTCCGCCAGTAGAACGGGCTGGGGCATCAACACAGGCTGTCCCTGGGACTGGATGATGGAAGACAAGCCCAGCTGCAAGGGAGTGGGGGCTGGATCCGAAGAAAGAGTAGGGGGTCTCGAACCTCTCGAGAGAACCCTCTCCACCACGTCGAAAGCCAAGGGTGAACCAATCTTTCTGGGCTCCGTGGTTAACACCCTCGGACCCGGCGCGGGGATCGGCATCGGAGCCGAAGCGCTTGGACCCGAGAGGGAAGTGTGCTCCAGCTGAAACTGAGTCGAAGACACACTGGCCCCCCCGGGATCCGAAGCACGGCTCCGACAGCTCGGATCCGAAATGGGATCCGACAAACTCGATGGCATGGCCAGCATCGAGGTAACTATAACAGTCGGCACCGACACCCTGGCTCCGGGACTCCTCGATCCGATGGCTCCAAAACCCGATAATGGATCGGAGAAGGAGATCTCGGGGCAAAAAGTGAGGCTGAACCCCCCCCGGAGGGGGGGAGGCAGCAGCACTCTCATCTGCATCTGGGTTTGGAGGAAACGACACATCATCCGGTCCATATCAGCATCAGAGAGACTGCGGGTCGACCTAGAAGAGGCCGCCAAAGCTGGCCAGGAGGGCCACCGCGACAACCTCGAAGATGGTCGGGTCTCCTCCTCTGGCTCCAGTGAGAAGCGTGGAGAACGGAGCCGAGGGGAGGAAGGCCCAGAAATCTTTTGAGATGAGGAGAGTAGCTTGGCAGGCGGGGCCGAGGGGGCAGAGTCGGCCCGCCGCTTGTGGCTCCTATCCTTCTCTTTCTCCCTCTCTCTTTCTCCTTTTCTCTTGCTCTCCTCTCCTCCTCCTTTCTAGAGTCCCTCTCTCCCTGAGAAGAAAAGGGAGGTTGAGTCCCACCAGGGGAGACGGAACAACAGGCTGAACAGCCGCAGCCGCGGCTGTAGCCACTGAGGGAGAGGAGGAGGAAGCCAACTCAGAGGGTAGAAGACTCGTCAGAATCAGCTTATTCCTCCTGTCCCTCAGGGCCCGAGGGTTAAAAGCTGCACAAATTTGGCAGCTCGAAGACAAGTGCGATACCCCCAGGCAAAGGACGCACTGAGTGTGGCCATCCGCTTGGGACAGCTTATGACCACCTCAGTGCACTTAGAAAAAATGGCCTTAGAGGCCTCAGCCATAATCCCAAAAGAAAACACACACGCGCCTCACACAAACACCTAAGGAAAAAAAAGGTGGGGCGTACTAGGCTTTAAACTAAGAGGAACGGTAAAGGGGTTTAAACTAAGGAGTTAACTGTTCACACGCACAAAAACTAGTAAGATTTTAAGAAACTTTTCCTACTCACAGATCGCCTAAAGCTAGGAGCTCGAGAAACCCATGCTTGACAAAGCCGTGGCAAACGAGATCTGGGGATTGGAAGGAGGTGGCAAGGCATTATGGGTAAGGGGGAGGAGCTTGGAGCTCAGACCTCTAGCTTGGAAAGCTGCTGGCTTGGATCCAGGTCGGATCAGATACGCACAGGTTGATGATCAAATGAAATTTCCTACTTCAGATATCTGTTTTTGTAATGGTTTGACTAGTATGTGTGTATCAAGGACAGAGTTGCTGCATTTAAAACCTGACATCATCGAAGGCACCAAAAAAAGTGTTTTGCACTTGGACAGGTATGATGTCTTTGCATTTGGTTTCATCCCCCCCCCTCCCCAAAATAGACAGCACATCATCAGAAAACATGTACCTAAACAGAATAAGGGCCAACACATTTGAGCTACCAGACTCGAGAGCTGTCAGGCTGGGGATGTACAAGTGACCCCTTGTTCTGACTCAAGAATTTCACATGTTGATGCAGCAGGACCAGTTCTGTCCTAAGCTCTTTAGAATGCAGAACCAATGTTACAGGGTTGAAAGGGTGCTATGAATAGCATTTCTCCCTTGTCTGCTATCTTCAGGAGCCCGGGCATTAAAATTCCTGGAATGGCATGGAGACACAGGCCTACAAATGGTATCTCTAACCCAGGCCAACAATGTCAATTGTTCTAGTGCAAATCTTCCTGACTTGTTTGCTTACTGGAAAGACAAAAATATCTACTTCTGGTACACTCCACCTGTGGATCAAGAACATAAATATGCCCTTGTGTAAAATCAGTTCTGCTTAGCTTGTCTGCTTGAGAATTCTCCTGAGACAATGTATGAGGCCCTGAGGGTTAGTCACAACTTTCAACCCAGATCCCTGCTTGCACCAGTAGTATGCAAAACCTGTAGGATGGGTTCTCCTGTTTGGTGATGTACAGCATAACTTTGGTGTTCTCAAGAGGTGTCGAGTGCCCTGCTGCCAAATAGGTTTGAACACCATGATGCTACAAAGCTTTATCACAATTTACCTTGATCTGTTTTCTCCTAAGATTTTTGTCCCAGGCACTTTGGATATTTAGTTCTCCAATGTGTGCCTCATGACCATGTCCAAGAAGCAGGATGGAGTAAGATGGTACCATCTGTTTAAATACCGCTTGACCTTCCTCATGTGTAAGCTTGAAAGGACTGCTACTGGTGTGGAAGAAGCCATGTATCCCAGCAACCTTGGGAATTCCTCCTACAGCAGCAACCTGACTATGCTGCGCTACTACCTGAAAGTATTTTGACAGAAACAGTATTTTGTTGCAGAGGCCCTATAGTGTGTGTCCAGCAGTGCCAAAAGAAATGGGAGTCATCTTAAGAGTAACAGACAAGATTTTAGAAATTCAGAGAGATCTGGGAATTAGAAGGAAGTCAGAGTAAATTGCGCAGCCTTCTGAAATCTCCCCTAGGAAGGTTGCCTGACTGAGACAATCATCCGGGTACAAGTGGACGTGAATGTCCTTTTAGTTGTAATAATCAACAACTTAAGCCAGGCACCATGACAATACCCTAGGTGTATCAGACAAACCAAATGGCAAGGAAGTAAACTGGTAATGGGAAACACCTCTTCCAAATGTGAGGAAACATCTGTCCATCCTGGTTAATGGAATTTGAAGCAAACATCCTTTAGGTCCTGGCTGACCTACGAATTCTGTGGAAAGAGGACAGGTAGATGGTCTCAACAACTTTAATTTTAGGGCTTTCAGAATTTGTTTATTCTTGCCAAATTAAAGATAGGCTTCCATGAGCCTTTTTTTTTTTTTTTTTTAATATAGACAAAAAATTAAATTAACAGCAAAAACAGTCTGCAGCAGAAACCTGTACCCTCTTCTCCTGATACTTTCTGTACATCTCCCTGTGATAAAAGTTCTTTCATCACAAAGAAGACGGGGCTTACTTGATCCCTGGGGACTGGAGAGATGCTTGACAGTTTTGCTTTGCTTAGAAAATGTAACCTCTATCCCTGTCTTGGAGTCTTGGCACATACCTGCCCGAAGTGATGGCCTCCCACTGTTTCACAGAGAGGCCTAAGTGACTCCGACTTTTGTTGTGGAAGAGGACAGGAAGGGGTACTGAAGAATGGTTGGACAGAGGTAGGGGGTAAGGGAAGTAGGAGGAGGGATGAAATTAGTTGAGTCACAGCTGTTCCCTCTCTGGATCTCAGCCCTGAGGGCCACCAGATTTGCTTTTATTTGCCTGCCACATCCTCTTGCAGCAGCCCTTTCTACCCTTTGGTTACTTCCCTCTGTCTTGCCTTGAGTAGTCTGTCCAGTTCTCGGTATGGTAGTTGCTACTATATTCAGGTCCGGAGGAATGGAAAAACTGCTTTACAAAATGCACAGTCCTTCCTTTATCCTCTAGTTTCTTAAACATCTTTTCTACAGAGGGTCAAATCAAATAAAAAAAAAAAAAAAAAAAAAATCTCCAGTGGGGCATTAAGGATTCCTGCTTTTACATGATCTGGCAGTGTCTTTAGTCAGGCATGTTTCCCTAATTCTGATCTTGTAGCTGCTGCTCTCCATTACACACACACAGCATCATCACATTTAATGAAAACATCCTGGTCTTTTACACTCTCGCTTTCTCCTTTAGCTGGTTAAGGAAAAGGCTCCTGACATCTTTCAATTAACAGTCCTGGTAGCAGCGGTGTGGATTTTCTTCCAAATCTTTCAAGAATGTTGCTCTCCCAGCCAGTTTCATGGAATACAGGGATAAAGCCCCAACTATGTTGCAGGTAACAAGTTTTACTAGCAACTTGGGGTAAGGAAGTTGGCTCTAAGTCCCCATATGTGAGATTCCTAGTGGAAGCACTAGGTGCTTACCCAGTTGAGTTCCTACCTGATTGAGCTCACTCTACCATCAATGCATAGGAGCCAAGATGAAAATAGCTTGCAGATGCACACTTCTACTCAGGAGGTAGTGACCATGGCCAAATAGAAGCCACTCCTAAATGGGAAGGATAAGTGGAGGGACACCTCCACACCTCCCAGAAGAGCAAGCTGGCCTGCTTCCTACCACTTGACTCTTGTCAAAGAATGGAGGGCTGATGGCAGGGCTCTATCCTAGCCAGTGAATACCCAGCTGCTGATCAAAGTCCTGGGGATCAAAAAATAATCATGAGCACCTTATCACTGGGAAATGCATTCCTTTTAGAAGCCTTATGCCAGTCCTGCGATTGTTTTTATATAGGAAAAACTGAATGTAAATTACGTGAGAGGGTCTATAAATATAAGTATGACATCAGGAAAGGCAGGACCAGCAATGGATTTAGTAGGCATATAACAGCATCAGGAGACCATAAATTTCATTTTACAGTGGTTGAAAAGGTGGAATGTAATGTTAAAGGGGGATCCTTGGGAACTTGTTGGAAAAATGTGAATTGTTTTGGCAAGTTCACTTTAATTCCTACAGATGGCTGGGGCTGAATTGTCTATAGCCCCTTTATTGAAACTGAAGGCATTAAAAAGATGAGTCCACATGACAGCTTGATTTTATGTTATATGTGATTTCTTATTATGTTTTGTGTATGTATATATTCTATTTTTATGTTTATGTATTGGCTTTTATTGAGACCTGTGTCTTTCCTGGATTGGTAATGTAAAGGCAGGCTGTATGGCTTTAAATAATTTAGTATTCGCTTTTATCAATGGTTTTAATCAGGATCACATGATTGAATTAATGCATTTAAGGTGGGGGGTTGTATAATTGTCTGATGAAGTTCTAACTGTGTAGAACAAAAGCACTTATTTTTTTTATTTATCATTAAAGTTGCTCTTGAGTTTCATGGCTTTGGTGTTGCCCAACCTATTTTCCAAAAAAAAAAAATCAGTCTTTAAACACGCCCAGAATGTCTATAAAAATGCACTAGTAATAAAAAACGTTCTCTGCATTTATTTTCTTGATGTTATTATTTTCACCAAGTTATAATGTTGACTTTCCACTAACTAATAGGGGGGTTTCCAATGGTTTAGTTGATAGGGAGTTTGGTCAACTATACAGACAATTAATGGGGAGGACAGCCCCGCCACATAAGGGGATTTTTTTTTAAATGTCTGCATGTATCGGGAAGCAACCTTTACGAAGTCAACTTTTCCATTTCAGTGTAGAGTACCTTACCTTCAGGATATCTGCATTCATGTTGATCAAGCAACTGAAGTTAAACCACTATGAAAAATGTATTTCCGTTAATAAAACACCTCACAAATGTATCTGGAAAGTAAAGTTGTGTAAGTGAACTTACCATAACATCAGATGTTAGACTCACAAGGACTCTACAATGATCACTAACAACTCCCTTTTGGCCCAGGTAACAGTGGTTCTTCCTTTTGGAACTTGCCAAAGGCAATTACCACAAGCTTTCCAAGATTTGACCTATTTACAAAAGATAGGGGTTACCTGATGAGCCCAAATATGAAACAACCTCAGTTAACTGCTTGGATGATAAGTATTTTAAAACCTTTTACCCACCTCTTTTCTGTAGATGTGCAGGAGGAATTAAAGGGAAAACTGCTACTAGGAAATCATATATTGGCAAATGGAAAAGATTGTATAGTTAGTGCCAAATTAAGAACTAAGGCCCTTTTAAAGATAACGCTCCAAGGAACAACAGTATGGAAGAAAAGACTTGCAGTTTTCCTAATCATATTTTTGTGCTTGCAATTACTAATTTATTGTACAGATAATTTTTTAGTGAAATGCTGAAAGGCAGAGTAAGTTTTGAAAGACCTGTGAATTATGGAAACTGATCACTGGATACCTTAATTGGCACATACTTTCCATCAGTTCGTCCTGAAGAATGAACATTATGGAAGCACTCCTCAATTATGTAAAAGAAAAAACTGCTTTGCAATTGACAGTCATATCTGCCAAACTGTTAACGTAAAGCTTGCCAAACTACAAACTGTCTTACAATTGTTTAACAAATGGTACTTTACCTTATCTTTCACGTTTTGGGGTAGGACAGTTTAACAAATGGTACTCTACCTTATCTTTCACATTTTGGGATAGGACAATGAGGCTTCCCAATACTGACAAAACTTAGCTGCTTTCTATGTGGTCACCAAAATGCATCATCAAAATGATTCAAATATCTTCATCAAGAGAAAGGAGTAACAGACATCCACAGCCTGGTAAGTCTTTCCATTACATACTATCATTGTTTTGAACCTGATCTTTAAGGCTACTATTTCTCTGGTTCTACAGTATTTGCGCACGTTATACTTTGGCCTTTCTTACTCCTCTATCAAGGTTCATTTCTAGGCCATTTCAGCAGGTCTGCCCACTGATCCACCCCTTCCAGTACATTCTGATGTCAAGGTATAGTTTTGAAAGGGCTTCTGCATATATCAGCCACTTAGAAAGTGGTGGCTCCTCTTTAGGTTCTTAATTTTGTTTTTTAAAAGCAAACTCTTGCTGCAATTAAACCAGCTCATCAGGCTGAATTGGGTTGCTTATCATACAAAACAACTTCTCTGCAAGAACAGTGTCTTCAGTTGTAAGCTTTCACGGTAGAGTAAAGTACAGTTTTGTACCTACCATAAATGTAGATGTTCGAGTGTTCACCCTGCTGCAGTTATCACACTTGGGTTATCCTGCCGTCAGGCGGTCCCGCAGTCTGCCCGAATTCCAAAGTCTTGGCCCGGCGTCGGTTGCTGTCGCTTCCTCCCTGACGTCAGTGCGCCAGGGGTATACAAGAGGCATCCGACGGTATATAGAAATAAAAGAAAACCCTTAGGCACAAGCAAATACACCACAGAGGTAGTATAGGATAGAGTGGTAGAGATAAGTTCAGCTAGTTCAGGGAGGGTAACCTGGACTGCAGCAGGGTGAACACTCTAACATCTACATTTATGGTAGGTACAAAACTGTACTATGTTCATCGTGTTGCCCTGCTGCAGTCATCACACTTGGGTTGAATCCCAAAGCTAAGGATGGGAGGTGGAGTCAGACAGGGTTAGAAGAAGCTAGTAAGCCCTGCAAAACTGCAGTGGCAAAACCAGCTCTAGTCTTAGAGTATAGAGGTAAGTGATCGTGTTTGGTGAAAGTGTGCACTGAACTCCCAAGTAGCAGCTTCCAGAATATCCTTGGCTGGCACTCCCCTGAAAAAGGCTGCTGATGTAGCTGCAGCCCTGGTGGAGTGGGACCTAATGTTAGCAGGTACTGGTTTCCCATGATGTGTGTAACAGGAACGTATGCAATGCCCTATCCATTTTGAAATGGTCTGTTTTGAGATAGCTTTTCCTTGTGATCCTGTAGCATAGGCTACAAAAAGCTGGTCAGTTTCTCAGAAAGCCTTAGTTTTATCCAAGTAGTAACGCAATTGCCTGTGAATGTCCAAAGAGTGCAGGAGTCTTTCTCCTTTGTTCTGGGGATTTGGGAAGAAGGTGGGCAAGTGAATGGTTTGGTTTAGGGCCAAACTGGATACCACCTTTGGCATAAAGGAAGGATTTGTTCATAGAGAGACTCTGTCTTGATGAAAAATTATGAAAGGTTCCACTGCCATTAGTGCCTGTAGCTCTGAGACTCTTCTAGCTGAAGTTATTGCTAGTAGTAGGGCAGTTTTCCATGAAAGAAATTTTAAATCAGCAGAAAAAGCTGGTTCAAAGGGCGGTAGTGTAAGCTTTTCCAGAACAAAGTTGAGATCCCAAGTACGTGTTGGAGCTCTCCTTGGCGGTCTTAAGTTCTTAGCCCCTCTGAGGAACTGTCTCAGGAGTGGATGTGAGAATAAAGTAGGATCCGTGCTGTAATGAGCTGAAATTGCTGAGGCGTGGATTTTTAATAGATGAAAAGGAAAGTCCTTTGTGTAACATCTCAGTTAAATATTGTAGAATGATGTTTGGATCAAGGGGGTTTAGGCCTTTAGCCTGGTTCCAGGCGCAAAATCTTTTCCATTTGTCTAAATAGGTTTTCCTGGTGCTGGGTCTCCCGGCCCCCAGAATGACATCCATAACAGCTTTGGATAAAGGTGTTGGCTGGTTGTTTAGGTAATTTGCTATGCAGCCAGGTTTAAAGTCTTGAGCTGGCTGTGTAGAATCTGATGATCTTGCTGGGTGAGCAGGTGAGGAATTTGTGGCAAAATCCATGGTGGGCCTTGGGCCATGTTCCTTAAAATTGTGTACCAATGCTGGCGTGGCCAGTCTGGTGCAACAAGTATCATTTGTGGTCTCTCTAATCTAACTTTCAGCAGTACCTTTGCTAGAAGAGGTAGTGGAGGGAAAGCATACACTGTTAATGTTTTCCAACTGAATGACAGGGCGTCCACTTCCCAAGCTAGTGGATGGAAGGATCCTTGTGCAAAATTTTTGAAGTTGGTGGTTGTGGGGGCTTGCAAACAGATCTATGTCTGGGCGTCCCCAGTTTTGAGCTATCATTGCAAATACTTGTGGATCTAGTTTCCATTCGTGTGGATCCATGATGTTTCTGCTTAGGTCGTCTGCCAATGTGTTTTTCTGTCCTGGCAGGAATTGTGCTTGTAATTGAACCTGGTAAGACAGTGCAGTGTTCCACAAGGTCATTGCTTGCCTGCATAGAGGGTAGGAATGTGTGCCCCCTTGCTTGTTTATGTACCACATGACTGTGGTATTGTCCGTCTGTATTAGTAGTTGTCCTGGGTGTAGAAGGTCCTTGAAAGCTGTTAGGGCATTCTGTACTGCTAGCATTTCTTTTTGATTGATATGCAGATGCCTCTGATCTGTAGTCCATTTGCCCTGAATGCACTGCCCTGCCATGTGTGCTTCCCAGGCATAGTCTGATGCATCTGTTATTATAGTTTGCCTGGCTGTGGGTAAGGTGAAAGGCTGACCCTTGTTGAGGTGACAAGCCTGTGCCCACCATAGAAACTCCTGTTGAAGGCAGGGAATGAGTGGCATCATTGTTTCCAAGCTGTGGCTGTGCTGAGTCCATACACTTTTCAGGTACCATTGTAATTTCCTCATATGCAGTTTTGCAAATGGTATTAGTAGTATGCAAGATGCCGTGAATCCCAAGGCCTGCAGAATTTTTCTTGCAGGGAGTTGGGTCTTTGTTGCCATTATTTTGAAATATTGAAACAGCTGTCGTTGCTTGTCTGGTGTGAGATAAGCCATCTGGGCCATTGTATTCAAGCTGGCACCCAGGAATATTATGTTTTGTGAGGGCACTAGTTTTGATTTCTTTTCGTTTACTGTGTACCCTAGGCAACTTAGAAGGTGTTTGACAAATGCCAGATGCTTTAACAGAATGTCTTTGCTTTCTGTTTGAATAAGGCAGTCATCCAGGTATGGGTATATTTGAATTCCTCTTTGTCTGCAGTATGCAATTACTGGTGCCAGGCATTTTGTGAAGATCCTGGGCGCAGTAGATAAGCCAAAGGGCAGTGCAGAGAATTGATAATGCTTTGAGCCTGCAGTGAAGCGGAGGTATCTTCTGCAATTTTGTCTGATAGGGACATGCAGGTATGCCTCCTTGAGGTCCAAAGTGACTAGCCAAGCATTCTTGCCCAGCATGGGAAGAAGCTGCTGTAGTGTTAGCATCTTGAATTTTGGTACTTGCAGATAGGTGTTCAGAATTGAAAGATCCAGAATGGGTCTCCATGCTTTGTCCTTTCTTGGGACTAGGAAGAGTCTTGAGTAAAATCCTTGTCCTTGCTCCTGTGTAGGTACCTGTTGAATGGCTCTCATGTTCATCAGAGCTGTAATTTGTCTTTGTGCCTCTGCCCATTGATTTGGTGGCAGGTTTGGCATTCCTTTGTTCCTTGGTAAGGTATGAAAGTGAAATCTGTATCCTTGAGAGACAATGTTTAGAACCCATTTGTCTTTTGTGATGATGTGCCAGTTGTCTGCAAAAAATGCTAGTTTTCCTCCCAAGGGAGTTGCCAGGAGAGATTTGCTTGGTAGTTTGAGGATAGAGTCATTGTGTTTGTCTTCTGCTAGCTTGGGGCCTGTCTTCTCCTCCTTTCTGGGTAGCAGAACCCCATTGGCGAGGTTTGAAAGGGCCCTGTGACTGACCTCTGCCCCTTGGGTGTCTGTATTTACCCCCTCTGTGATCTGTCTGAAGCTGGAAAGGACCAGTTTTTTGTTGGCCAATTTCTGCTGAATCGAGGGGGTTGTACCTGCAAAAAATCATTGACCGTTTGCATAGACTTTGCTTTATCCTCCATTTTCTTTAAAACCTCTTCTGCTTTGACATCACATACATCCTGTTGTAAAGGTGCATCCAATAATTTTGCTTTAACATGGTCAGGGAGGGTTTATTCTTTTAACCAAGCATGCCTATGTATGACAGAGCCAGTAACAGCTGCTCTACAAGAAGCTTCCAATGAGTCAAATCCGCATTGTAAAGTATGTTTGCCCACCTGTTCAGCTGCATGCAACAGATCCTGCATTTCTTTGAATTCAGGCAGTTCTGAATGTGTGCTCATTTTTTTGTTTTAACTGAGACATTAGAAATTGTTGATATTTCAACATGTGAAACTAGCAGTTTAATGCTCTCATAGCCATTGTAGCTGAGGTGTATATTTTCTTGCCCCATCTATCTAGGGCTCTGGAATCCCTTTCAGAGGGCACAGGATTTTTAGTCATAGAAGCTTTAGCTCCCTTAGGACCCTGGGAAATGGTTTCTGGGTCAGCTACAGGGCTTTTATAAAGGAATTTGTGAGAGTCAGGTACTCTGTAGTATCTGTCTGGTTTGGCTGGAGCAGGAGGAAGAGAGTCTGGATTTAAACTAGACTCCAAGTAAACATCATCCACAATATCCAGAACAGGAGGGATAGCAAGAGGTCTGTGCTGGGGTAGTAAAAGGATCTCTCGGAGCCTTTTCTTAGAATCCGAGTAATCCTGGCCTTCCCAGTGGAAATGTTCCCTCATGGTATGTAAAGTTTCCCCAAAGGAGTAGTCTTCAGGGGGAGATGCTGAGGGAATAGAGTCTTCAGCATCAGAATCTTCATAAGGTGGAAAAGTGTAATCCTGTTACTCAGAAGAATCTGAGGAGAGTGAAACCTGGTCAGAGGATGCATAATCCTCCTCTTGTCTTTCAGGAGGGGGATGGAAACCCCTGATAAGGGTAATCAAATCTTCAGCCATCTTAAGCACCTGTTTCTTAGGCATGGGGCCTTGAACTGTAGACTGATGTACAGTTTTCTTTGGTTTTAAAGGAGTTTTACGTTTAGCATAAGATTTAATTGTGAGTGTAGTCGGTCTGAAGAAACCGAAGGTGTTTCCATTGCACCGGTGTCTAGTTCTGCTCCGGTGTCGGTAGAAGGCTGCGTAGGCCTAGTAGACTCCGTATGGGAATCCGCAGCTGTCTGGGGTTCCAGCTCTGCGGTCGTCAGGGGCTGCGTAGGCGCCTCACTGAAAACCGGAGAACCGGCGACAGGCCCAGCTGAGGCCTCGGTGTCTGGCTTATTCCTAGGCTGCCTGTCCTTATCCTTGCGTTTTTTTTTTTTATGAGTGGCGGTCGTCGGCTGCTCCGACGGCATGATATAATTAAATTTCCTAACAAAGTAATGCCGTGCGAAGTCAAAACGGCGTTTGATAGTTCGTTTATTAAACCTAGCGCAAAACCGACAACCTGTGACATCGTGGTCTGGGCCTAGGCAAGGAATACAATAGGAATGGAAGTCCTTATGAGGTATTTGCTTCCCACAAGAAATGCATTTGTTAACTTTTTCTGACATTGGACTGAGGCAAGAAAATGTTACCCAACGGGGTACTTAGCTTTATTGAAGACTTCGGACTGAAATTCAAATCGAAAATCTCAGGTGTCGGCTGACCGGCACTTGCGAACTGTTTCGGGCACCGTGCAAGAAAGACTGAAGAAAATGGCGTCGGATGCCTCTTATATACCCCTGGCGCACTGACATCAGGGAGGAAGCGACAGCAACCGATGCCGGACCAAGACTTTGGAATTCGGGCCGACTGCTGGACCACCTGACAGCAGGATATCCCAAGTGTGATGACTGCAGCAGGGTAACACGATGAACATCCTTATTTCTTTTCACTTTTCAAAATATTGGATTTATTTTATAATTGATCAGTTATACCTAAAATGGCATCCATTTACTTAAAGCAAGCTAACCATTTCACAGACTTCTTTCCATAGGAGAAAGGATTCTTCATACTCTGGATATCCACATGAAAATCTTGAAAATTAGCTTGACAGGACTAAGCACCTTCAGAAATTCTAATCAGTTATTCATTTCTTACGAAGGTAAGAAAAACAGCTGGTGTCAAAGCAGACCAATGGTTGTCCCATGCTAGCTCCATTTGTTATTCTCATCATCATAAGCAATTCAAAGCAGGGTCAAGGCACATTGTACTATGGCCTTGGCTTCATCATGGCTTTTTGGAAAGGGTGGACTAAGTATTCGAGAGGCAGCAACTTGGCACTACAAGTTAGATTCCTTTTCAGGTCTAGATCAGGTCTTGCTGTGACAATTCTCCAGAGGCTTCTGGACCATAACATTCTTCCCAAATCTTATAAGCTATGACATTCTACCCATCGAGTTAAGACTACTGTAGCAATGATCAAATGAACACAGTACAGTTGTGCAAGCAAACTTAAAACAATGGTAGATGTCTGAATGATCATTGCTACAGTAGCCATTCCCTCCCTTCATATCTTATTTTTTGTTTGCCAGAGTTGGGACTGACTACTTACCTATCCACTGACATTTTCAGGCCTTCTTTTAGTTGGAAAGTTTCAGACTTCATATCCTTCAGAATGCACATACTAAAACATAGTCTGATTTTCTAGCCACTTTCTAAGTTTATATGAGCAATATTTAAAATCTGTCCCTATTTTTCGAGCCTCTGCCCCCCCCCCCCGGCTTTGTCCATATTTTTTTTATACTAAAAGACAGAGTTTTTTGGGGGAATTAGAGGAAAAGTGTACAGGTTATATGCAAATGATCCAGGAATGTTCTGTAGTAAAATGCAACATATGTACATTACTAGAAATGTATGTCTATGTCTTAGTGATTATTTAATAAAGTTGTTTAAAAATATTGGGGTGAGGTGAGGCTCAGTGACAAACTGCAAGATGATTACTTGGTACACATAGAACACTAGAACTGAAGGAAATATTACAGAAGCAGACAGAGAATATGGGAATACACAGAATAACAGAACATGTAGTGTAAATCAGAAATAAGCAGAGACGGACGAAACAGATAAGTAAAGCATTTAAAACGTTAATGGACTACAGTACAGCAGGGAATGTCTGTGAAATTAGAATGGAATAAGAGACTGCAGAAACAGCTGGCAGTTGAGGAATGGAACAAGATGTGTTCCCAGACACACCACTACAGTTTTAAAAAATTCAGGATATTTCCCAGGAAACGTCTTCACAGATAAAGCTACATCCCTGTTAGAATACAAAAAAGTATGATTACGGGTGAATGAATTATACCGAAGATGTGACAGGGGTAGTGGGCAACATATCTTTTGGAAATGTTCGTTGTTGCAAGATCTTCAATTAGCAAAAAACAACCTTGAGAAAGAATTTGGTTCTTTTGCTAAGTTTGGTTTAATTAAAAAAAATAAATAAATACACAAAGGAACTAATGACACTGACAATGGCAAAAAGCTGATAAGAAAATGGAAGACCAAAGAAGCTGAACTCAGCAAGACTATGCAGGAAATAAAAGAACTTGAATTGAACCAGACCCATAGGAAAACAGAAAGACTTGATAAGTAAGGAAAGTACAAGTGAATTGTGATCATAGTGAGTGATTCTTAAGATAACCTGATTAGCCTAGACTACTAGTGCTGGTAAAGGAAGAAAGACTGAATTCATAAACATACTGGACTAAGTCTGGGTCATAGTGTAAACAGTTTTTCTAATTTTGTTTTCTTTTTGGTTGGAGACTTTTTCTGAAGCATAGTGACATGAGAGCTGCAAAAATTAAAAGGATGACCCCCCCCCTCCTGGCATGTTTAAAGGTCAGTTCCCTGTTCTTTCTCCTATTAAGCTGGTGCACTTGGGCATTCTGAAGCAGTGTAGCAACTGCCTCATGTACACAGACAACCCTATCCTCTCACCTCACAACACTCAGACTTGTGAGAGATGCACTTGCATCAAAAACTATGCACTCTCCAGTCAAGAAAGGTCAACACCTGCACCACACCACATGGAACACACAGCCCCTCCAGAACACCCACTATCACAGCTCTCAAATAAAAACACAAACCACACATCCACCTTCATGGAGACACTTAATAGAAATTTACCCAAACAGCAGAGACCTCCAAGACAGAAACACACTCAACCACCACAACACAGCACAGACCACAGGACACATAGCTCACCCTCCACAGTGTGCCCCTCAACCTAAGCCTTTAAGGCTGAACACCTTGCCCAATACACTAATTATAGGTGACTCAATAGTAAGGCACACAGATGTCCCACTCACTAGATTGAATAAGGAGAAGGTAACAGTCAGCTGTCTATCAGGTGCCAGAATCTGACAACACACACACTCAGGTCACTACACAAGTATGACTCTGTCATTGTCCATGAGGGTGTGAATGACCTGAGATGCAACTCCCTGGACTACATGGAAAAAAAGAGACATGGTGGAGCTCTCGGATTATGTGGCCCAGGCAGGTATGACACTAGCACTGAACAGTATCCTACCGCAGTACAAACAAAAAATGATTGACTTCAACAACTGGCTAAGTTTCTGGTGTCATTCTAAGGGGATCCAGTATCTGTCTGCTTGGGATGACATGACTGACCTTGATGCTTTGCCAGAAATGGCTTGCATCTGTCACCCCTGGGTTTCCGGGTACTTGCTAAGGCTCTTGCCAGCCCTATAGTGCCTTTTTAGGCAGAGTTCCAAAGACCAAATCACCACCGTAACAGCTACAAATAAATGCAATCTGAGGGTCATGCTGCTCAAAGCTAGACGTCTAAATCTCAAGATGGACTCGCTCGAAGCACCCCTCAAAATGGAGAACATCGACATTTGTGCTGTAATGCAGACCTGGTTTAAAGCAGCAGAAAGCATCCCTGCACTATCAGGTTATAACTCATTCCACACCTTTCAGCCCCGAAAAATGGACCGAAGCTCCAAAGGTGGCGGTGTCTCCATATTCATAAAGGATATGCCCACCTCCAGACTAAGTAGCCCAGTATAATGCATCTGAGATACTTCAGGTACAACTAAAACTAGCATTCCTAACCACCCTGAAATCTATCAAGGCCCAACCCAGCACTCTCATACTAGGAGACTTCAACTACCCCTCCATCAACTGGGAAAACTGCTCAAGCAACAATGCACTGACCCAACGCTTCCTGGAATTCATCAATTCCAATGCCCTGGACGAGCTCATTCTTAACCCCACTAGAGGAAGCAACATCCTTAACCTGGTTATTACTAACATGGGCAACTGCTGCTCTACACCAATAGTCAATTCTTCCCTGGTTAGAACCGACCACAAACTAATCACCATGGAAATCACATCTCACCCACACCCCCCACAAAGGTATCCACCATGAAAAACTTCTCCAAAGCTGACTTTGGACTCCTAAAAACAGAAGTGGCTGACGTCATGGTACCCATGCCAATAGAAAATAGACGCATGACTGCCGAATCATACACCAATGCACAGTAGGAACACGTACATCAATGCATGGTACTAGCCATACCCAACAGAACCAAGACACTCTCCTCCAAAAAAATTAAGCCAGTCTGGTGGTCCCCTGCCATTAATAAACTCTACAACAGAAGGAAGAAACTGTTGCAGAAAAAGTTGAAGCCCCAAGACTGGAAAAATTCCATTATTAGCCACAACAAAATGTTGAGATCCCTCAACAAAACCTCCAAAGCCAGCTATGAAGGCAGAATTGCGGCAAGACACTAAAAACCACCACAAAGCC
Organism: Protopterus annectens; assembly: GCF_019279795.1. Lineage (NCBI taxonomy): Eukaryota > Metazoa > Chordata > Ceratodontiformes > Protopteridae > Protopterus > Protopterus annectens. The sequence continues at coordinate 1,372,726,002 of NC_056737.1, forward strand.
TTCATTAGTTATATCAGGAATCTCCATGGCAATACCCAGATTTGCTCTGAGTTACTGCACAATGGTAACTCCTATACTGAAAAAACAGATATTGCCAACATACTGGCTTAACAGATTCAGTGCCAACTTTACTCCCCCCCCCCCCAAAGGACCAATCTCAATACCCAGGCTCCCTGCATTACTGCAGCACAGGTTAAAGCTGCATTGTCTTAGGCCAAGAATACAGCTTCCATGGGACCTGACAATATCCCTGGCTGCGTTCTACATGAATTACAAAGTGAACTGGCACCACATCTGTGTGCTCTGTTCACTCACAGTCTCACCTCAGGCTTTGTCCCTACTGAATGGCACACTGCTACAATCATCCCTTCTCCATAAAGAAAGAGCGACTACAGACCCTGGAAATGATCGTCCCATTAGCCTGACAAGTCTGATATGCAAGGCTATGGAGTGCATCATCATGGACCTAATTAACAAGGATATAGGGAATCTCCAAACTCTAGATCCCATGCAATTTGGTTTTGTGAAAGGTAGATCACATGCCTGCTCAACCTGGTTGATTTCTCTGAGTCAGTCACCAGGGTGGTGGATGAAGGGAAGACAGTTCATGCAGCCTACCTCGATCTGGTCAAGGTCTTTGATACCATTCCTCACTCAGGAAATATTGATAAACTCACCAAACTAGGCATCAACTCCCATATCGTTAGGTGGGTTGCAAATTGGCTCACAGACAGAACACACAGTGTGAAAGTAGCGGACTCCAAGTCAGACTACTGACCAGTCATGAGTGGAGTCCCACACGGATCAGTCCTGGGTCCTCTCCTGTTTGGCATTTACTTCTCAGAAGTCCAGGCCAACACAGAGGGACTCTGGCTGTCCACATTTGCGGACAACTGCAAGCTGGGGGCATTATTAACTTCCCAAGTGATGCAGACATCCTACAGAAAGGCCTCACTGATATCAAGGACTGGTGTCAAAACCATGGCCTAAAGCTTAATGCCAAAAAATGCGTCATCGTCCCCTTTGGGAAAAACTAATTTCCTAATTTCCCACTAATTACCTCACTGATGGGAGTCCACTGAAGGTTTTATAAGAGATCTGGGGACACAGGTTGACAGCAACCCCTCCTTTGACCACCACATTGCCACTGTGGTCATAAAGTCCTTCTATGTGGCACATCTCATTACCAAGCGTTTTGCATCCAGGAAGAAAGAGGCCATCATTTCTCTCTACTCTTCCCTCATTAGACCAATCAGAGTATAATGCCCCATTTGGCACATACCTCACTAGACACCTGCAACAGCTGGAGAGGCCACAAAAATACCTCACAAAGAGGATCCTAGGCCATAAACATATGCCCTACACAGACAGACCAACTCCAGCTATTCTCTGTCTCATATCGTCTGCTAAGAGGTGACCTTTGCTTGACTTACAAAGCCATGTCTGACCCAGCTATGTTAGAAATGCTACAACTAAAGAAATCCCAATCTCTTCGCACAACACGCGCCAGAGGCCTCAACCTCATTACCACAATCAACAGAACATGCTGGAGGGACAGGTTCATAACCCACAGACTGCCCATGCTCTGGAAGAGACTTCCCATACATGTCAAGCAGAGCACCTCACCAGCCCCCTTCAAGAGACATCTTGATGAGTGGATGGTATATATACAAAGTTCACCCCAGGGATCACTCCAGTGGCTCTACTTGATAGAGGCACTGGGAACTAATGATGGGCGGCACAACGCCAGGGCACTTCTATGGGCTAGGCTTGCAAAGGCCCCAGGGCCATTAGCCTAGTACATACCTATGAACCTATGTCTAGTTGGTGACTGTAGAAATAGTTGAACAAAAATGTTTTACAAAACATAGCACTAATTCCTTCTAAGTTAAGAAAAAATCTTACTCTGTATCCTACATGGGTTATTCCCATACCTCATAATTATCCAGCACTTTGCAGAATGTCTAGAATTTTCATATTTGTGGTTTGTTTCTGTAAAATTTATGGTTTATGCAACATCACTGTCGATTGCAATCACTACATAATGACAGACATTTGAATTCCAAATTTCATTTCATTCAGAAAATGCATGCAAATGCGAAACCAACAGCTCCAATAACTATCTAAGTTTATAAGAGCAATACTTAAAAATATGTCCCTGATTTCAGGCCTTAACACCCTCTTTTTATTTTTTTAGCTTTGTCCGGATTTCTTGCTCTATGAGGTTGAGAGGTATGGTAATTATACACTCCTTATCTAAACTTTCTCCTGCTATCTGCAGTTGAACCATGTTTCTTAATGTTCAATGGCATCACCATTTTAAAGGTAGTTCTACCATGAATTTAAAATTTTACTTATTTTTCTCTCTCCCCCTCTAGGTTCCATCTTGGCAAGCTGGGCTGATACTTCCTACTACACTGTGGTCTCCTGAGTGACTTTTTTTTGCTCCCACAGAACACATTTTCCATGTTCAATTCTTCAACTCTTCAGAACTTGAAGTTGCCAGGGGCCTTGAATGGTAAACTGTTTGGGTTCTGTGTTAGGGCTACGAGGCAAAAAGGCGGGGCTACCCGAGAGTCACAATGGCACTTTTTTTACAATGGCACTTGTTGGAGATTAGTGGCTTACAGAGTAATAACCCAACTACCCTGACTTTTGCACTTGTGTAGGATTGCTATGGTCCTGTGCAAAGGATGTCCTACCTCCCTGAGAGACATTCTCCTATGATCTGCCTCCCTCCACCAGATGTCCCTACTATTGCGGAAACGCACCATGTGTGTGAACTCCGGTCACTCTCCCAGAAGAGTAGCAAGCAGGAGGAACCTCACCACACTTGATTCTTTCATGCAAGTCTCCAACAGTCAAGCCTAGGTTGCCTGGGCTGTAATCAGGGTTTTATTTTTCTATGCCAATAGAAATGGCAAAGTTTTAGAGTTTAAGGACACCTACACAACAAATTCAATATCACATGCCAGTAGTGACGTACACAAAATTCAGGTACATTTTTCCTTATCCCACAGAAGTAGAATGACAAGTTATACACGTAATTATGAAAACGACAGCATTTACTATGCATACAGTGGATATAAAAAGTGTACACATCCATGTTAAAATGCCAGGTTTTTGAGATACAAAAAAATGAGACCACAATAAATCATTTCAAAACTTTTCCCACCTTTAGTGTGACCTATAACCTGAACAATTCAATTGAAAAACAAATATGTTAGGGGGAAAAAATATAAAAAATAAAAACATACAATAAGCTAGTTGCATAAGTGTGCATACCTTTAAACAAATACTTTGTTGAAGCACCTTTTGATTTAATTACAGCACTCAGTCTTCTTGGGTAGGAGTCTATAAGCACGGCGCATCTTGACTTGGCAATACCTGTCCACTCTTCCTTGCAAAAGCATTCCAAATCTGTCAGATTGTGAGGGCATCTCTTGTGCACAGCCCTCTTCAGGTCACCCCACATATTTTCTATTGGATTTAGGTCTGGGCTCTGGCTAGGCCACTCCAAAACTTTAATTTTCTTCTTTTGTTGATTTGGATGCATGCTTAGGGTCATTGTCGTGTTGAAAGGTGAAATTCCTTTTAATCTTCAGCTTTATAGCAAATGCCTGAAGGTTTTGGGCCAAAAGTGACTGGTATTTGGAACTGTTCATAATTCCCTCCACCTTGACTAAAGCCCCAGTTCCAGCTGAAGAAAAGCAACCCTAAAGCACGACACTGCCATCACCATGCTTCACTGTGGGGATGGTGTTCTTTTGGTGATGAGAAGTGTTGTTTTTGCATCAACTGTATCTTTTGGAATTGTGGCCAAAAAGTTCAACCTTGGTCTCATCAGACCATAACACATTTTCCCACAAGCTTCTGGGAGACTTGATGTATGGTTTTGCAAATTTTACTCGGGTCTCGATATTTTTCTGTGTAAGAAAAGGCTTCTATCTTGCAACCCTACCCCATTGTCCAGACAAATTGAGAATACGGGAGATTGTCACATGTAGTACAAAAACAGTACTTGCCAAAAATTCCTGCAGTTCCTTCAGTGTTGCTGTAGGTCTCTTGGCAGCCTCCCTGACCAGTTTTTGTCTCGTCTTTTCATCAATTTTGGAGGGACAACCAGCTCTTTGCAATGTCACTGTTGTTCCATATTTTCTACATTTTTTGATGACAGTCTTCACTGTGTTCCATAGTACATCAATGGTGTGGAATTTTTTTTGTACCCTTCTCCTAACTGATACCTTTCTACAGGGGCACAGGAAAATAATTTTCTTGGGTGGTGAAAGCCAGGGCACCTTTTTGGCTAGGCTTATATAGGCCCTAGGGCCAATAGCCTAGTACCTACCTATGAACCTATAAAAAATAAGATCCCTTTGATGCTTTGTAAGCTCTCTGCAAACCATGGCTTTTGCTGTAGCAGGCAACTGAGTAAATTTCAGGAAAATCCTACTAGGACAGCTGAACTTTATTTGGGGTTAATCAGAGTCTCTAGTTGATGGCAGGTGTGTACCCAAGAAGACTGAATGCTGTAATTAAACCAAAAGGTGCTTCAACAAAGTATTAGTTTAAGGGTGTGCATGCTTATGCAACCAGCTTATTGTACTTTTTTATTTTTTTATATTTTTTCCCCCCTTAACAGATTTGTTTGTTTTTCAGTTGAATTGTATAGGTTATAGGTCTCATTAAAGGTGGGTAAAGTTTTGAAATGATTTATTGTGGTCTCATTTTTTTTATCACAAAAACCTGTCATTTTAACAGGGATGTGTACACGTTTTATATCCACTGTATCTTACAAAGCCAAACTTTGGATTATGCTGACACCTACAGTAACAGCAGACTGTCCAGAAGTCACTATAACATCCTATAAATGAAGGCGAAAAAGTAGAATATGAATTTCTGAAACTTAAATTATACTGCAAAGCCCGTCCCCAAACAAATTGCAATTTTGCTAAAGTGAACGGATTACAGTCCTGCTTTTTGTTTATGCACTGCATTACTGTAACATTAGTGATACAGACTTGAATATATCCTGGCTGAAAAATGTGCTGACATGCTGTCAAGGTCCATAAACTAAATACCAACAAAAACGCTCCAGTTTCAGGCTCAGAAAGCCGATAGCTATATCCACTAGGAATATTGAATCCAGACTCATAAATTATAGAAACTGCCTGTTTATTAATATATTCAAAAACTTTAAGCCGTAAAAAACATACGCTTTTCGTCAGAATACTTCCTACTTCTTCAGAACATTAAGAAAACAATCAAAACAGTGTCTTGCCTCCATCTTCTTCTTCATCTTTCGGCTTTTCCCGGTTAGGGATCGCCACAGCGGATCACCTTGTCCGCTCATGATTGGCAGTGGAGTTTTTTACGGTGTTGAGTTGCCAGCCCAGCGCCCAACCTTCCACAGAAGGCACACACATGCACACACACACACCTAGGGCCAATTTAGAGTGTTCAATCCACCTGCAGCATGTCTTTGGGATGTGGGAGGAAACCGGAGCACCCGGAGGAAACCCACGCGACCACAGGGAGGACATGCAGACTTCGCACAGAAGGCACCCCAGCCGAGGATAGAGCACCAACCAGTGTTTTCCACTTGTCAATATAAGATTTCCTAGTAAAAGGCTTTCTTGATCTTTTAGTGCCTGCTCAAGAACTTTTAGATACCACCAAGCGTCCTGAAGCACAGGGATGAGGCCTTGATCTCACTAACACAGGAGAGACCTGGGATCAGATAGCAAACCAGGAAGAGATGCTGAGGGAGGTTGGGAGCAAGCAGTCAACAACTACAAATAGCATGCTGCTGCAGGGATCCACATGAAGACCAGGAGAAAGGTATCCACCCTTCAAGGATGCCTGGGGGATGATCCATTCACTAATCTGCTCTCACTTTAGTATTCAGGGTGTTACAGGGAATGAATGGGCAATAAGTGTTTTAAAAGTCAGTAAACATAATGGGAAAAATAATCTAGCCAGAAATTTTTTTTTTAGGTAGCTACACAGGTACACTGAAATAATCGTGTTGAATAAAATGCAGCTTAATACAGACATAAGCCCAGCAAAGGCAATAGTCTACTGCATACATTCAACAATTTGTCTAACCATAGCCTACCACATTCTACTACTAAAACAAGGAAACTGTGATGCAGAATGCAACCAAAACAAATAAACCTGCCTAAGACTACTGGGGATCAGCAAAACTGCCACTGTAGCACCCAGGAAGGGAGAAGGAGGAATGAAAGGGTATGGCCTACTCACCTCTCATACGGGATGATGGCACACACTCAAGACACGGAACTAGTGTGATCGCCCCGATGGAAAACAGGGAAGCCAATGCCCATGCTTCCTGGGGTACAGGTGGGACTGCATAGCAGAAATGCCTCTTACAAAAGAGAAGGGGTAGCCTCCACAGTCAATCCATTACACAACTTCCCTCTGTGCTTTGCCAAGTGACTGCAGAGAACTAGGTCCAGCAAGTAACAAAAATACATAAGTAAATAAATAGCAAGCTGAAACACCGCTGATGGATGCTTAAATGATGGCCTTTACCAGTTGACTCTCACCCTGGTGATGGTGAAAGAATGAGTCCATTGGTCAGGAAGGCCCTGATGATCATAAGCAACAGGGAGCAAAAAACTGTCAAAACACTCCTGTGTTATACTATATATATATATATATATATATATATATATATATAAAAAGCAGTTAAACTTTCATTTTAACTTCATCATAAACACCAAAAATGAAAAAAGCAAACTGCATACTTAGTAATACCGAGGCTTGGGAATGGCAGACAAACTATGAAAGCAAAGCAGAATGACCCCACACTCTGACCTCAAAGAAAGGGGTGGCGGTATATTCTCTTTTACAGCTTGGCTTCAACTAGTGGTTGCTGTTCGGTACTGTAATCACATGCACTTTTCCCCTAACACAGAGTCCAGGTATAAAAATAACGATCAGGCTGGGGAGGAGTGGGTTCCTATTCTGATTAACACATGCTCCCATTATAAATTTCTGAACAAATGATCGTTATGGAAGTGTTGGTGAATACTTCATATATTGATAATGCCTGACTGATCTGTTCCAGTAACAGAAGGCAACATGGGTAGAATTGCAACTTTAAATATTTTCTAATCAGGTCACAGTGGTACGCGCTAAAGACACTACCACAGCACATAAATATTGCATGCCATGGCGGAGTCTGAAAACTGTACATATAGAATACTTCACTTCCCACTTTGCAAACAAAGAATGAAGAAAGCGCACAAAAACAGATTAAAAAGACCTCATTGTAGGCATGCTGTAAAGAAATGTACTTTTGATAAATGAAAATAACCAAACAAAAAAGGAATATACTTTGGCAACATCTTTAAAACAAACAAGATAATTCAGAAATTTAAGAAATTGAAACTTAAAATTACACCAAACAAGAAAAGTAGAAAGCATTTACCTCAGGATGAAAAAAGATTTCAGGTCCCAGGAATCTTTCATATCCTACATCAATCGTGAACTCTTTCTTAGAAATTGCGTTGACACCAGTGTACTGTTTGATCCACTTTGCTCCATCAGTATCGTACTTACTAAATTCTTTTACTAAATCTGGACAAACATAACTAAAGCGCTCCTGCAATTGAAATACATACAACAGCTTCAGAAAAAGATTCACTTTACTGCAACATTTAACACTTAAGCTTCAAAACGGGTAGGCACACCAATTACTACACTGAAACCTGGCACAAAACACTAAACACTCTAATTAATGTTGCTGTCACTTCAGACAACAGTAAGACGAGAGCTCAAACTAATCAAAAAAAATGCTTCACAGGAGTGCTTCAGAAAAGATGTTTTCAAAAAATTCTAAGATCTGCCCCCCCATAATCCTGTTATGTCTCATGCTTTGAAACAAACTGTCAAAAAGACCTACACTACCCAAATTCAAGAAAAGCACTTGCAAATAAATAAAATGACAGTCTAACTACTCCACGGAACAAACATCTCCCCAGCACTTTAGCATAATTTTTTTATTAATCTTGCTAACAAGACTCTAGCTTTAACATTTATAACTAT